>NC_053038.3:191050552-191300129 GCF_002575655.3 Aegilops tauschii subsp. strangulata
GTTACGGTTTATTTTATATTCATTTTTAAAGATTTAATCATTTTTAGAATTTAATTAATTATTTTAATTCAACATTATCCAGAATAGTGTGTGCTGACGTTAGCATGACGTCAGCATGACGTCAGCAGTCAACAGGGCGTTGACTGGGTCAAACTGACGTGAGGGTCCCGCATGTCATTGACTGATTAATTAACTAACAGTTAATTAGGTTAATTATTGATTAGATTAATCTAATTATGTTTAATTAAGTTAATTAATTAATTAATTATTATTATTATTATTAATTAATTTTTTTTTAATAAAACGTTCTGGGGGTTGGGCCCCTCGTGTCATGGGCCCAAGGCCTTAGCGGGCGCACGGGTGGCGGTTAACGGGGCGGCGCCCGAACGAAGGGCGGACCGGGCCGCAGCGGGGGGTACAGGCGCCATAGCGCGCCGGCGGGCACGGCGGGGCTCCGGTGAAGGAAGCCGGCGCGGGGGGGTGCGGTTGCGGGCGACTACGGCGCGTGTGGGGAGGCCACGCGCATCGGTGCGGGGAGGCGGCGGACGCGGCCTGGCGACGAGCGCAGCAGGGCTTGCGGACAGCGCGGCCAGTGGCACAGCTCCGGCGGCCAGGGGCGCGGGCGAGGCCACGCACGAGTGGGTGAGCGCGGGGCTGCAGTGGCTACGCCGCACGAGGCTGGAGGGAGCAGCGGGGCGAGCGCGCGCGGGGTGGACGGCGGGCGCGGTGACGGCGCTCTGCAAGCGTCGCGGTGAAGCGGGGACATGGACGGCGGCGTTCGGGCGAGGCGCGTGCGCACGGACGAGGCAAAAGTGGCAGTGGCCGCGGGCAAGTGCGGGCGCGCGCGGGCGGAGCGCGGTGACCGCGGGGTGAGGGAGAGGGGCAGTCGCGGTCCTCACCGCAGTTGTAGGGAACATGGCAACGGGGGGCGAGGAGGAGACAGAGACGACGTGCGTAGGGGTAGCAGGCCGGTGGGGAGGTCCGGCGAGGTGGAGGGCGGCGACGCAGCTCCGGGCGGCGGGGATCGTCGGCGGCGTCGCCGCGGTTTGTTCCCCCTCCCGATCCAATCGGGAAAGAGTGGGGAGGGAGATATTTCGGGGGAGGAGTGGGGTGTCGGTGGGGGTTCGAGGTCTCACCGGGTGGGGAATAAGGGAATTGGGGGGTGACCGGTTGGGCCAGTTGGGCCGGCCTGGCTAACAGCCGGGCCAGCTAGCCCAGTGGGGGGTTCTTTTCTATTTTTTTTGTTAGTTAGTTTTCTGTTTTTGTATTTTATTTTCTTTATTTATTTTCTTTTATGTTTTAATTCATTTTAAGTATTTAGGTCTTTTATAAAAGCATGGATCCCACACCATAAATTCCTAGGCATTTATTTGCACACCCCGAATATTTTTGTTTTAAATTTTGAAAAACTTTTATTGTTGACATTATTTTGAATTTAAATTTTGAAATTTTTTGATCCAACGCGATATTAACAACAGTAACCGGGGTGACGTGGCACCGTTATCGTGGGATTACGGTAGCTTAATTATCCGGGCTTAACAACGGGGTCCTGTTCAACCAGCCCTCCACGTAGGGGGTCCCTCCACCGGTTACTGTTCATCCACCCCCACGCCTCCTTGATCGAGGTCCTGTTCATCTAGCGGCAACGGCGTCTACTACCACGGGATCCTGTTCATCCAACCCCCATCGGGAACTATTCATTAAGAGGTAGCTTAGATCAGCTTCAGTTAGCAGCAGTAGCAAAGGAATCGCTCGGGTTCAGTTAGCGGCAAGGGATCGATCGGGGTTTAGTAACGTAGCTAGTGCAATCTCTTGGGTTCAGTTAGAGTCCAACGCCTCGCTCGGGTTCAGTTAGAGCGCAATGCCTCACACACACGCGCATACGTGTATGAGAGAAACGCACAAACCTCCCTGCATCGCTCGGCCCCGACCACCCACCGTAACCAGGAACTCCCCAATATTTTCCTCGCCCTCGCTTCTACCATGATTTTTTCTGTCATGGACGGCCCAAAGAATGTCATGCAGGTGCGTCTCCGGCCCGCCCAGGACGAAAAGCCCATTTTTGGTCATGATTTTTTGTCATAGAAGTAGGAGCCCACCACATCTATGATGATACCGGGTTTCGTCACAATTATCGTCATAGAAGTGTCATAAGCATGACATAATTTTTTTTGTTCGGCCCAAAATGTCACGGATGTGTCCTTTTTTGTAGTCAGAGTGGTTTTTTTGCTGAATCTCGATCGTGGTGATACACATATTCATAATATTCATGCCAAAAGTTGATAATGATAGTGGAACATATTTGTGGAACTGCCGTTTAGGTCATATTGGTGTAAAGCGCACGAAGAAACTTCATGCAGATGTACTTTTTGAATCACTTGATTATGAATCATTTGATGCTTGCGAACCATGCCTCATGGGCAAGATGACTAAAACTCCGTCCTCTGGAACAATGGAGCAAGCCAATGAATTATTGGAAATAATACATACCGATATATGTGGTCCGATGAGTGTTGAGGCTCGCGGCGGGTATCGTGTTTTTCTGACCATCACAGATTTGAGCAGATATGGGTATATCTACTTAATGAAACACAAGTCTGAAACATTTGAAAAGTTCAAAGAATTTCAGAGTGAAGTAGAGAATCATCGTTACAAGAAAATAAAGTTTCTACAATCTAATTGTGGAGGCGAATATTCAAGTTACGAGTTTGGCCTTCATTTAGAACAATGTGGAATAGTTTCACAACTCACAGCACCTGGAACACCACAGCGTAATGGTGTGTCCGAACGTCGTCACCGTACTTTATTAGATATGCTGCAATCTATGATGTCTCTTACCGATTTACACTATCATTTTGGGGTTATGCATTAGAGACAACTGCATTCACGTTAAATAGGGCACCGTCTAAATCCATTGAGGCGACACTGTATGAACTGTGGTTTGGCAAGAAAACTAAGTTGTCGTTTGTTAAAGTTTGGGGTTGTGATGCTTATGTGAAAAAGCTTCAGCCTGATAAGCTCGAACCCAAATCGGAGATGTGCTTCTTCATAGGATACCCAAAAGAAACTATTGGGTAAACCTTCTATCACAGATCCGAAGGCAAGGTCTTCATTGCTAAGAAAGGATCCTTTCTAGAGAAGGAATTTCTCTCAAAATAAGTGAGTGGGAGGAAAGTAGAACTTGATGAGGTAATTGTACCTTCTCTCGAATCGGAAAGTAGCTCATCATAGAAAACCGTTCCCATGATGCCTACACCAACTAGAGAGGAAGCTAATGATTATGATCATGAAACTTCAGATCAAGTTACTACTAAACCTCGTAGGTCAACCAGAGCACGTTCTGCACCAGAGTGGTACGGTAATCCTATTCTGGAAGTCATGTTACTAGACCATGACGAACCTACTATCGGCGTTCTGGGAACGGGGGTCCCTAGACTTGCCTGCCTGCGGCCCACAGCGTGGCCAAGCAGCAGGCCGTACGGCCCATCTTCGTCAACAAGGCACCCAAGACCCTCGCGAGGGCCCAAGCCTCGTGAGGCGGACGACGCAATATCTCCTCTGGAGCGGCCTAGCCAAGCAGGCTCACGAGGAGCGGAGATATCATGGCGAGGTAAACCTCACGAGGCTCTCGTGACGTGAGGCATGACGAACGGTACCAGGCGGGCGCCAGTGCCCGCAGCGTCCCTATTTCCTCTTTGGTGCTAAGGAGGCCAGCGCAGGTGAAGAGTACCGAGGCATCGTGCAAAGGTTGCCATATTGGTGCAACGAGACCGAGACCAGGAGGACGGCAAGGCGGAGGTCATCATGGAGCCCAAGACGGCGTCACCCTAGAGCTTTTCGCAGGCGAAGACCGCTTTTGTCAGGATAGCTTGTACTAGCTGTCCCCGTTCAAATTTGCCCGCCGTTGTTGGCTCCCTTCCCGCTCAATATTTGGGAAGAGGACCAGGGCCTCTATAAATAGGACTAGCCACCACAGTAGGAGGAAACTGATCTCGAACTGGTTCGGATCATCCTCATCTACACAAGCACAAGAACATCTCAACCTTAGGAGGCTGTTCTTCCCTTGTATTGTTCATCATCAGCCCAAGAGGCAATCCACCACCACCACACTGGAGTAGGGTATTACACCACAACGGTGGCCAGAACCAGTATAAACCTCGTGTCTTTCTCTGTTGCGAGTTCGTCGAGTTCGTCCGTGAGATCTTAGCGAGCTAGAGCGTAGATCGGTAGGAGGGAGAGACTTCGTGCGCACCCCAGTGTTCGAACCTTAAGGGTTTGCCGGAACCCCACATTCGACATTTGGCGGGCCAGGTAGGGGCGCGCCGTAGTTTCCCTTCCATCTGTTTGTTGCTCCATCGCTCCGTCGTCTCCATGGCGGACGCTCGCTGTGCTCGAGCTGAGCGCCGGGCTGCCCTCTCCGCCCGCGTCGCTCAGACGGCTCCCGTAGGCGGGCCACCTCGTCGTTCTCCGTCTCCCGCCGCCAACGCTGCCACTGGCCCGGCGGGGAACAAGCAGCAGGCGTCCTCGCTGCATCCTTCGGTGCGGCAAGGCGGCCGCACCGCTACTCCATCACTTACCCCTGCCGGTTCTTCGTCTCACGCGCACCGCGCTCCCATGAAGGCACGGGCCGCGTTCATCGCGGCGAACGAGCTCCTGCGTTACCGCCCCGTCGACGTCCTCTATGAGGAGTGGCTCGACCGCGTCGCCGAGCTCGTCCGCGCCGCAGGGGGCTCTCCAGCGCCGTCCCACTCTCTACCTCCTCCTCAACCAGCTGCGGGCGACGGGCTCATGGCATGCCTCCACCACCTCAACCCCAAGACGGTGCCTTGGCACCAAGGCGGGCACCTCGGCGGCGCGACCCACCGCGCCCGGCGCCCGCGGCATGAAGAAAGAAGCTGCCAAGAAATCCCGCGGCCGCGAGAAGCTACGCCGGCGCTCCCCGTGCCACCTCATCGAGACCGCGTGCCTCGTGCTGTGGCACAGTGCGGACCTCGCCAAGACCAAGCTCCACCTCAGAAGTGGGCCCCGGTGACCACGGCCAGCTTCCGCGCCTTCACCCCCGAGCTGCGTAGCGTCGCCTAGCCACGCAAGTTCAAGCCATATCTGCCTCCTCGCTACGACAGCACCGCCGACCCCACGGAGTTCCTGCAGCTCTATGAGCTGAGCATCGAAGCGGCCAACGGCGACAAAAAAGTCATGGCGAACTGGTTTCCCATGGCTCTCAAGGATGGGGCCCGCTCCTGGCTCCTGAACCTGCAGCACGGCTCGATCTCCTCCTGAGACGAGATGCGCGACCGCTGCGTCGCCAACTTCCAGGGCACTCGCGACCGCCCACCGACCGCGGGTGATCTACGCCGCATGAAGCAACAACCAGGAGAGACCCTCCAGAAGTACATCCAGCACTTCAACAACACCTGCCTCAAGATCCCCAAGGTCACAGACGAAGCCATAATCTCCGCGTTCCCGGACGGCGTCCGTGACATCAAGATGAAGGAAGAGTTCGCTATCCATGAGGAGCTCTGCACATCTCAGGAGCTGTTCAACCTGGCGACCAAGTGCGCAAGAGCTGAGGAGGGGCGCCTCTCTCTCCTTGAGCTGCCAGCTGCAGGAGCGGAGGAGAAGAAGGCCAAGGCCAAGGACGTGAAGCGCAAAGAGGCAGTAGTGCTCGCAGCGGAGCCCGACACCAAGCGAGGCAGAGATCAGCCAGAGTCATCCAAGAACGGCGACTGTTCTGCACCTTCCACAACCTAAACACCCACAACACCAGCGACTGTCAAAAGCTCAGAGCCATACGGGAAGGATGCTACGGTCGACGCCCCGAGCGCAACGACTGGGGCTACGGCCGCGGAGGAGGACGCGGAGGCGGACGCTGGGACGACCGTGGCCTGCGCCAGGAGTGGCGCGACCGGCCTCGTGAGGACCGCTGGCAGGACCAACCTCGCGAGGGCGCCTAGAGGGACCCGCCTCGTGAGGATTGCCCCCAGGGCAACGCCGGTCTTCCCCCGCTGCCGCCACCAAGAAGGAACAACGACCACCACCAGGACGAGGGGGCTGGGGGCTTCCAGGAGCCGCATGCGATCGCCTGCATCTTGGGCGGTGCCCAGGCCCCAGCCTCTCAGCGCATCTTCAAACAGTTCGCTCGCGAGGTGAATGTGGAGCTCCCCAAGCTCGAGGCCACGCGCCCGCTCAGGTGGTCCCAATGTGCCATCACCTTCAACTCGACAGATCAGCTCACGTGCGCAGCCACCGCTGGCGCCCTCCCAATGCTGTGCTCCCCAGTCATCAGCAATGTGCAAGTCACCAAGACTCTCATCGACGGCGGCGCAGGGCTCAACGTCCTGTCCGTCGACACGTTCGACAACCTCCAAGTGCCATATGAGCAGCTCTAGCCAACCAAGCCTTTCTCAGGAGTGACCGATGGTTCCCCCACACCGATAGGGCAGGTTCGCCTGCCTGTCACCTTCGGGGAGCGCAAGAACTATCGCACCGAGCTCATCGACTTCGATGTCGCGCACATCCGCCTGCCGTACAATGCCATCCTCGGGTAACCAACCCTGGCCAAGTTCATGGCAGAAACTCATCATGGCTACAACGTTCTCAAGATGCCAGGAAGCGGAGGAATCATCACGGTCCTGTGTGAAGAGAGGGATGTGGTGTGCTCCCATGAGCGCGCCTTTCAAGCCGCAGCAATCGACGACCCCGACAGCAGAAGTGAAGGCCCTCCGGAGACCATCCCCAAGAAGAAGCTGCCGCGCCGCGCAGGACCCCAAGAGGATGGCGTCGCGGCAGGAGCCTCATCAGGACCAGCACCCGCTCCTGGGGCGCCTCCCTCCACCGCATAGGAAAGCGCGCCCAGCGCCCTCCTTAGGCAGGGCTCAGGGGCTCTCTTCTGGAGAGCCTCAGACCTTGCCAACCTCACGAGGGAGGCGCTTGGGCACCACTTGGAAGCGTGCCTCACGGCACACTTTCCTCAGGAGAGCACAGCGCAAGGAGTGCCTACCACCCAGGAGTTCATCACCAAGACCACCCAGGAACTGCAAGAAGCAAGGGCCATGCGCGGCCACAGCCGCTCACAAGGTGCAGCTCCCCATCCAGGCAAGGGTGCCGGACTGCGTGTCTGCGTCGACGTCCCAGGGCTCAACATGGACGCATCTCAGGAGCGCTTTTGGCCATCGCGTGTGGGCCGCTGCAAGGGCCCACCACACAGCTACGTTAGCATGCCCTTCGGCTTGCCGAGCGTGGCGTCGGCCTATCAGTGCAACATGCGGCAAGTCCTGGCAGCTCAGGAGGCCAGGTTCCACGCCGTTCTGGAGGAGATGGAGACGGTCTTCAGGGAACCACCTGAACCTCCAGAGCCTCCCGAGGCTCAGGGTTCCGGTGGCTCATGAGGAGCCATTCCTTCAACGCGCGGCTTCAGCTGCACCAACTCTACTTCGTCTACAGAACCAGGTGACATCTTCCAAGTTCGTTTAAGCTGGGAGCGCCCCTCGGGCTGCATTATTCCCAGGCCACATGGGTCCGTCCCTGTGGCATGTATCACTTTTGCTTAAGTGTTTAGCTTACCTTGCCGGGGGCGCCCCTCGGGCTGCATCATCCCTAAGCCGCTCGGGCCAGACCCGGTGGCCTGTATCTTCCTGCATTTATCCAAGTTGATCTGCTCTTCATGCTTAACCTGCCAACGGCTATCGCCTGCTCGATCATCGCCTCCCCCGGGGCCTTCACACAGGTATCGCGCTGGTGCATGGGTCTGTCCCTGCCATGCCGACAAATCTGAGTGGTCGAGCTCTAGCTCGCGGCAGGCGCCGCGCACGTCTCCTCACCAGGCCCTCAGTGCCTTCACCTCACCCGGAGCAACCAGCGGCAGGCTAATAGCTGTAACGGCAAACCATGTTTCTTCTTGTGCCTGCTCACGGGGATCCCGAGGGAAGGATAGCAGGCGGCACCACGAGTCTCTTTTTCTCTCGTGCAATACGCTTGCGCGTTAAAAGGGGGGCTCCTGAGCATCGCGACTCAGGAGCTCTTACTGGCTCTCCAGCCCTCACCCCCCGGCCTTGACCACGGCAACGCGACCTGGCATACCAGCGGCGGCCGAGCTTGCTCGAGGGCCAGGACCTGAGGACGTAGAGCACTAAGGAGAGCATGAGGGGAGGGGAACTCGTATGGGCCGACCTGCCTATGCCGCGCGAGTTGGCACGCAGCCCTAGCGCAACATCAGGAATCGCCGTGAAGTCAGCAAAGATAAGTTTCGCCCCAGGATCGGCTAAATATCTGGGCCTAATGGTCTTTCGCGGCATGCCGCAGCCCCGTTGTGGCCAAGTCATTTTCCTTTCTTACCTTACCATGGCTGCTTGAGTGCTAAGGGGGACCTCCTGAGCATCACGCCTTAGGGGCTCTTACTGGACCTCGGGCCACACACCTCCTGGCCTTGACCACGGCAGGCGACCTGGCATACCAGCGACGACTGTAGCCTGCCTGGAGACCGGGACCTGTCAGCGTAGAGCAACAAGCCATCGCGAGGAAAGAAAGGGGGGACCAAGCCTTAATGAGACATGCACCTACCAAGTTTTCATAACAAGGAAGATAAGCACCAAAGACATTACAGACCCTTACATGCCCCCACGGGGTGATTCATGGTTCTTCACAGGAAACAAAAGCTGATACTAAGGTAATCCTATCTACACCCGTCCATGGTTGACGCCATCATCAATAGTGGGCCACGGGAGGCCGGCGCCAATCCCATCCAGATCAGCGGCGGTGACGGCCGGACGCCGCAGCCCTGCTCCAAGCGCGGCGAGAGCTCGGGGGCACGTAGCTGTCGTCGCTCATCTCTGGAGTCTCATAAAGCTCAGGAGAGCTGCCGGACTCCCAAGGGCTACTGCTGTTGGAGTAGCTGCGGGCGGAGCGCGCGTTGGTCTGGCGCTCCTCCCCAGGGCAGCACTCCAGGCGGCGGCCCTCGCCATTGAAGACCTTGAAGAAGAGCGTGGAGGCACCGTCGTACTCGAAGTGGATCGCGAGGGCTCCCTTCGCACGGCAGACCCACGCGATCTCGCCCCAGCCGCGAGTCATGAAGATCTTGCCAGTGGGGACCACTTCGATCTCCGCTCTGATCACCGAAGCGTTGCAGTCGGCGTGCTACAGCCAGAGCTCGAGACCCCCCCTCGGCGGCATCATGTCGGAGAAGAACCGTGGGAAGCGGATCCAGGAGCTTGGAGGCATCGGCGCCCACAGCACCAACTCGCGCGAGGAGTCCGCGGCGTGGACCCATGGGCGACGGTACGTGTCGCCGTGGCGCGGCGGCCCCGGATGCGGCGCGGGCGGCGCTGCTCGTCGCTCCAACCTCCCGAGCCCTCGGCTCGGGTGTACAAGGGTAGCGGGTACCCCGGAGGAGGCCGGTCGCACCAAGGCCTCGTCACCACCAGCATCGCCGCTTCATCACGGCGATGGATCGACCTCTTCTCCGGTGGAAGTGGCCCCGGATCGTTACATGGAGCTTTTCCTTTCTCTTCGGCAGAAAACCTTCTGATGGGCGCCATTGTTGTCAGCAGTGGAGCAAGCAGGAAGAAGCAAGCGAGGAAGAGATGGGCAACGGGGGTTCCATCCCCCCCATTTATAGCAAGAGAAGGCCAACCGGCATCTCCCACGATCGCACGTAATGATGGTTTTCCTTGCATGTCGTAGGGACTTGTCAAGTCAAGCAGTTGCCGAGGCAACGTGGCGAAGCGGAGACGCCCACGTCCAATCAACCGCCACGCGTCAACCGAGGCCGCAGGCCTGTTGGGGCCCACGGTGCTCCGAACTTGACCCTTGGCTTCGCTGCGAAGCCAAGCCCGAGCGCACCTTGGGCCTGGGGGCTACTGTCGGCGTTCTGGGAATAGGGGTCCCCAGACTTGCCTGCCTGCGGCCCACAGCGTGGCCAAGCAGCAGGCCGTATGGCCCATCTTCGTCAATAAGGCAGCCAAGACCCTCGCGAGGGCCCAAGCCTCACGAGGCGGATGACGCAGCACCTCCTCTGGAGTGGCCTAGCCAAGAAGGCTCACGAGGAGCGGATATATCAAGGCGAGGTAAACCTCATGAGGCTCTCGTGACATGAGCCATGACGAACGGTACCAGGCGGGTGCCAGGCAGGCACCAGTGCGCGCAGCGTCCCTATTTCCTCTTTGGTGCCAAGGAGGCCAGCGCAGGCGAAGAGTACCGAGGCATCGGGCAAAGGTTGCCATATTGGTGCAACGAGACCGAGACCAGGCGGACGGCAAGGCGGAGGTCATCGTGGAGCCCAAGACGGCGTCACCCCAGAGCTTTTCGCAGGCGAAGACCGCTTTTGTCAGGATAGCTTGTACTAGCTGTCCCCCTTCAAATTTTCCCGCTGTTGTTGGCTCCCTTCCCGCTCGATATTTGGGAAGAGGACCAGGGCCTCTATAAATAGGACTAGCCACCACATTAGGAGGCAACTGATCCCGAACTGGTTCGGATCATCCTCATCTACACAAGCACAAGAACACCTCAACCTTAGGAGGCTGTTCTTCCCTTGTACTGTTCATCATCAGCCCAAGAGGCAATCCACCACCACCACACTGGAGTAGGGTATTACACCACAACGGTTGCCCGAACCAGTATAAACCTCGTGTCTTTCTATGTTGCGAGTTCGTCGAGTTCGTCCGCGAGATCTTAGCGAGCTAGAGCGTAGATCGGTAGGAGGGAGAGACTTCGCGCGCACCCCAGTGTTCGAACTTCAAGGGTATGTCGGAACCCCACATCTGACACCTACGAACTATGAGGAAGCGATGATGAGCCCAGATTTCGATAAATGGCTTGAGGCCATGAAATCTGAGATAGGATCCATGTATGAGAACAAAGTATGGACTTTGGTTGACTTGCCGGATGATTGGCGAGCCATAGAGAATAAATGGATCTTTAAGAAGAAGATTGATGCTGATGGTAATGTTACTGTCTATATAGCTCGACTTGGCGTGAAAGGTTTTCGACAAGTTCAAGGAGATGACTACGATGAGACCTTCTCACTCGTAGCGATGCTTAATTCTGTCCGAATCATGTTAGCAATTGCAACATTTTATGATTATGAAATCTGGCAAATGGACGTCAAAACTGCTTTCCTTAATGGATTTCTTAAAGAAGAGTTGTATATGATGCAACCAGAAGGTTTTGTCGATCATAAAGGTGCTAACAAAGTGTGCAAGCTCCAGCGATCCATTTATGGATTGGTGCAAGCATCTCGGAGTTGGACTACACGCTCTGATGAGGTGATCAAAGCATATAGTTTTATACAGACTTGCGGTGAAGCCTGTATTTACAAGAAAGTGAGTTGGAGCACTACAACCTTTCTGATAAGTATATGTGAATGACATATTGTTGATCGGAAATGATGGGGAATTTTCTAGAAAGCATAAAGGAGTGTTTGAAAGGAGTTTTTCAAAGAAAGACCTCGGTGAAGCTGCTTACATATTGGGCATCAAGATCTATAGAAGATAGATCAAGACGCTTTATAAGATTTTTCAATGAGTACATACATTGACAAGATTATTAAGTAGTTCAAAATGGAACAGTCAAAGAAGGAGTTCTTGCCTGTGTTGCAAGGTGTGAAGTTGAATAAGACTCAAAACCCGACCACGGCATAAAATAGAAAGAGAATGCAAGTCATTCCCTATGCCTCAGCCATGGTTCTATCAAGTATGCTATGTTGTGTACCAAACCTATTGTGTACCTTGCCATGAGTTTGGCAAGGGGGTACGATAGTGATCCAAGTGGGGATCACTGGACAATGGTCAAAGTTATCCTTAGTTACCTAAGAGGACTAAGGAAATATTTCTCGATTATGGAGGTGATAAAGGGTTCTTCGTAAAGAGTTACGTCGATGCAAGCTTTTACACCGATCCTGATGACTCTGAGTCTCAATCTGGATACATATTAAAAGTAGGAGCAATTAGCTAGAGTAGCTCCATGCATAGCATTGTAGACATAGAAAATTTGCAAAATACATACGGCTCTGAATGTGGCAGACCCGTTGACTAAACTTCCCTCACAAGAAAAACATAATCACACCTTAGTACTCTTTGGGTGTTAATCACATAGCGATGTGAACTATATTATTGACTCTAGTAAAGCCTTTGGGTGTTAGTCACATGGCGATGTGAACTATGGGTATTAATCACATAAAGATGTGAACTATTGGTGTTAAATCACATGACGATGTGAACTAGATTATTGACTCTAGTGCAAGTGGGAGACTGAAGGAAATATGCCCTAGATGCAATAATAAAATTGTTATTTTATATTTCCTTATATCATGATAAATGTTTATTATTCATGCTAGAATTGTATTAACCGGAAACTTGATACATGTGTGGATACATGGACAAAACACCGTGTCCCTAGTAAGCCTCTACTAGACTAGCTCGTTAATCAAAGATGGTTAAGTTTCATAACCATAGACATGTGTTGTCATTTGATGAACGTGATCACATCATAAGGAGAATGATGTGATGGAAAAGACCCATCCGTTAGCTTAGAATAATGATCGTTCAGTTTTATTGCTATTGCTTTCTTCATGTCAAACACATATTCCTTCGACTATGAGATTATGCAACTCCCGGATACCAGAGGAATGCCTTGTGTGCTATCAAATGTCACAACGTAACTGGGTGATTATAAAGATTCTCTATAGGTATCTCTGAAGGTGTTTGTTGGGTTGGCATAGATCGAGATTAGGATTTGTCACTCCGAGTATCGGAGAGGTATCTCTGGGCCTCTCGATAATACACATCATAAGAAGCCTTACAAGCAATGTGACTAATGAGTTAGTTGCGGGATGATGTATTACGGAACGAGTAAAGAGACTTGCCAGTAACGAGATTGAACTAGGTATGAAGATACCGACGATCGAATCTCGGGCACGTAACATACCGATGACAAAGGGAATAATGTATGTCGTCATTACGGTATGACCGATAAAGATCTTCGTATATTATGTAGGAACCAATATGAGCATCCAGGTTCCACTGTTGGTTATTGGCCGGAGAGGTTTCTCGTTGATGTCTACATAGTTCTCGAACCATAGGGTTCGCACGCAATGTTCGATGATGATTTTGTATTATATGTGTTATGTGATTTGCTGACCGAATGTTGTTCAGAGTCCCGGAGAGACCACGGACATGACGAGGAGTCTCGAAATGGTCGCGAGGGAAAGATTCATATATATGACGATGATATTCTGACACTGGAAGTGTTCCGGGGGTACTGGGTACATATCGGGTCACCAGAAGGGGTTCCGGGTACTCCCCCGACAACTATATGTGCCTAATGGGCCAAGAGAGGGACAGACCAACCCCTAAGGGGCCGGTGGGCCCCCCTATAGGCCGAAATAGGAGGAGAATGAAAGGAGGGAAGGGAGAAGGAAAGGGGAGGATTCGGCCTCCCTCCTTCCTTCCCTCCCCCCTCCCTTTCCTTCCCCTTCCGATACTTATGGATGAGGGGAGGCCTACTTGGAGGAGGTGCCCAAGTAGGATTCCTCCTACTTGGGGCTCCCCTTGCTGCTCCCCTCCCTCTCCAACCTATATATATATATATATATATATATATATATATATATATATATATATATATATATATATATATGTATATATATATATATATGGGGAGCACCGCTAGAACACACAACATTGATTCCTAGCCGTGTGTGGCGCCCCCCTCAATAGTTTACGCCTCCGGTCATATATTCGTAGTGCTTAGGCAAAGCCCTTCGCGGATTACTTCACCAACGTAGTTTACGCCGTCGTGCTGACGAAACTGTCCCTCGACACTTTGCTGGATCAAGAGCTCGATGGACGTCATCGAGCTGAACCTGTGTAGAACTCGGAGGTGTCGTACGTTCGGTGCTTGATCGGTCGGAACGAGAAGAAGTTCGACTACATCAACCGCGTTGTCAAGCGCTTCCGCTTTCGGTCTACGAGGGTACATGGACATACTCTCCCCCTCTAGTTGCTATGCATCTCCTCGATAGATATTGCGTGAGCGTAGGAATTTTCTTGAATTGCAAGCTACATTCCCCAACAAATCAAATGGTCAAGGTTGGAAGAATTGTTTGTTGACTAAGCGAACACCCCGTTGCATACTTTTTTTCACATGAAAAGAAAAACTGGGCTCATTCGCCAAATAACATTCCCGAAACTGCAACCGTTTGATCTTGCGTCACAACAAAAACTGCTAGGAAAATACGTTTGCTTGCCATCCTCCTCCCAGGGAATGTTTGCTAGATAACATTCCCGAAAATCAATGACTTGAGAAGCGTACAGAACAAGCTAGTCTACCAAGAAAGAGACATTGCTGACTTTTAGAAAAAAGAGGGACATGGTGCCATAACTAATTCAAATCCAAATATAGACTATATATAGTGCTATACTACTATGCAAGTAATGAAGCTGACATATCCAATGTTCACTTCTCCTCTTCTCCAGTTACTCCGCTTAGCTTCAGAAGCTCTGGTTGTAGCAACCATGTCCGCTGACTTGTCCATCTGCTCTTCGGTTGGGAATCGAGCCAACAACTAGATGTGCTTCAATTCATCACCCGTACCACCGCTTGCGGGTCTCATCACACCCCGACCAGAACACTCACCGCAGCCGCTTGCTCATCGCACCCCGCTGCCGTTGATGTGGTGCCACTGCTACAAATCACGTAGAGTCATCCGTCGCATCTCAACTATAATCCTCAACCCTGGCCGAGTCTTCTACAAATGCCCAAATCATGGGGTAATATGGTTAAGTTGTTCGCCTGCTTTCATTTGATTTTTTAAAGAGTTTTGTTGTTGATCCTCCAATTTTATTCGTGCAAAAAGGGAAGATTCTTGTGATTTGTATTTCTAGGAAGTTGCTAATGTGGGGGAATGGAACTATGCGAATTATTACGTTAGCCGAGGAATCCCAATACCAGCAGGCTGGTGTGTTGGACAAGTAACTAAAGGAACTGCAGAAGAGGAAGATGCAGAGCAGAACATTAAAGATGTAGTTCACCAGATCATGACCAAGCAACAACTGTTGAATGGCCTTGGTAGCAATGAGGAGTTGAAAGAGCTTGTGAAGATAATTGGCAAGATTGTTGTGCTCTATAGGATGATTTTCTCTTTATTTGTAGCATATGTAGCACTCGTGATGTATTCATTGGCTCTTACATCAGCACTTTGCTAAAACTTGTAATCAATGAAACATGTTTAGTAGGCTAGGCGTAGTGTTCCGAACATCTAATGATTTCTATTAACAGAAATCGAGGGTCATCCCCTTTTGCTAATAAAAATAAATTAGGAGAGGCCCTGTCGGGTCAGCTTTGTTCCCATTGCAAGACGTACAACAAATTGCAGTCCTACAAAAAACTATTAGCTACATTGCGGTTGTACAATCATCAAATAGCAAGTTTCATAGCAAAATATGAGTACTACTAAACAACAATGTCATCATGTTTCAGTCGTCATACAATCACCAAAGACAAATCAACATACATAATAAGTGATGTTGTCACAACAAAATACTAAACAACTTCATCAGGTTTCAGTTGTCATAGCAAACACAATTTCACATAGTAGATAAAAAGTCGTCTTCTCACAGGCAAATATGAGAAAAGCAATCTAATCATCATCCGTAGCAGCAATCTCAACATCTCCATCATGTGTATCAGTCTGGATCGTAATCCCCCTAGTGCCATCTTCTTCTTCACCATCAATGTCCTCGAATGTTGGCTTCTTGCTGATGAACTCATCTGCTTCCATAGCCTGACAAGAAATCTATTCTCCAACCTTATTGATGTGATGGTTATCAAACATATCATAAACATCTGTGGAATCCTGTACATGAACAGTAGTGTAAGCATCCTCTTGTTGTGTAACTTCATTAGACGAATTCCTCTTATCAAACTTTTGCAATGCTCTCTAGTCTTGGTTACGTGCAAATGTGTCTTCCAAGAAAAATATCTATGTTGCTTGATTTGCCAAAATATAAGGCTCATCAGTGCGGTACACTGCTTTGACATTGATGGATTTGAAATAATCATCAGCTTTGGGTTTTGAGATCTTGTTAACTAGTTATACCAAAAAAAGCAAAGCATAACCACACACCGATGAACCTAGAAACTAGAGATATACTTCAAATAACAATGTCTGTTATGTTAGCATACATTTTAGTTGTCACTCTCTTGTGCGTATCCATTCTCACGATGGCACTATTTTGTGTCTTCTTGCCTTCTTCGCATGCAAGGGTGTTGTAGCGCACATCTCCAACAACGCAAGATGCATAATGTTTTACTCGAGTATCAGGACCCATTGCTAGTGCGTAAAGGGTATCACTAACTGCCTGCCCCTCCTCATGCATCTTCTTAACCTATGGTTAGCAAATAGACAAGCTGATCATCTTATGTACTATTAAAAAAATTGACAGTGCAATTCAAAAGCTTACCCGGCTCTTCAACAATTTCGCAAATCCTTCCCTAACTCATTTGTCAATGTTTTGCTGCAGAATAGAGTGATCACATCAAACATCTAAAATATATAAGAATGAGGTGGAAGTTTAGTATATTATTGTGTATAAGCTACAGTACTTAGCACTTACATGATATAAGGTAGAATCTCAGGATAGTTATTCAACACATACCAGACCATTTTGTCCAAATCTTTATGTTCGTCATCTTGTTGACACTTCCCTATTACTCGAACAAAATGGTGGAAAGCATTGAGCTCAGGATAGTTTTCGCCCACCTTTTTGCTAAGCTGATGAGCTGTTTCAATGTATCTTGAGTAGAATATCAACGCTTCTGTAGTAATGTTGGCCTCTGCAATGGAACCCTCAGGTCTAGCTCTATTCCTAACATAGCCCTTGAAAGTGCCTAGTCGCCTTTCAATAGGGTACATCCATCCATACTATAATGGACCTCTAAGTAGTCCCTCACCAGGTAGATGAACAAACAAATGCACCATCACATCAAAGAAGGCTGGAGGATATATCTTCTCAAGGTCGCATAGGATAGTTGGTATCTTATCTTTAAGACGCTGCACAACATCTATCCTGATATTTCTACTACAAATTTCCCTAAAGAATTGTCTCAACTCTACAACTGCTCCGTATAAGTCATGGCAGCCCAATCCTCTAAGGAGAATAGGTAAAACCCTTTGAAGTAGGACATGGCGGTCACAAGGTTTCAAGCCTTGTACCTTGGTTCCTTCTGCACCGATTCTCCTTTCAGGGTTGGAAGCAAATCCATGTGGGAATATCACATGTGACAGGACCTTGCAAAATTCTTTTCTTTTTTGCTTGTCCAAGAAGTATACAACTGGTGCCATATCCCGTGATGCACCATCGATTTTCACCTGCAAATCAGATATGATACCCAGGTGTGTCAAGTCAATCCTATATTTTAAGGTATCATTTGTCTTGCCTTCAATATTTTTGTCATTCTAGTTGTAAATGTTTAATTTGTATGCACAAAACTTAGTTGAAGTTTGAGAGGTTTGATTTCTTAAAAAAAAATATATGCAATACATTATGAAGTATGTGCGCGTGCGTGCGTAGTTTTGTTCCCGGGAGGTCAATGTCACGGACTCCTCATACTCATAGTCATAGGTCATCCAACTCCAATCACTCGATCGATCAATAATTAATCAAGTGTTGTGATATGAATGCGCGATACGCAATATAAAAGAATTGTGCTGATAATGATGCCACATATATTTTTCTCGATGTGCATCACATCAAGATTATGCCGCAGATCCAAATATTTCCAATACTCCAAGTCCCACACAGTGGACCTGCGGGTAAACAATAATCTTTGTTCTTCCCTGCCACGCTTCCTTTTCTCGTTACCATTATCAGGATGGTTTCCTGGTGTAATATGCTCGACCTTCTGTAATTCCTCCTGCAACTCATCGCTGGTGAGCCTCTTTGGAGCATGAAGGTTTTCATGAGATACTTTGAACACAAGTCTTTGGTATTTTCTAAGAAACAACTTGTCCTTGCCAAGGAAAGGGCGGTGTCCAATTTAACAGACCTTGCTAAATATTGGGTATGACAGTGAATTCTTGTCATAACGAACACATACATTGTAACCATGTGTCGTTTGCCTTGATATAGTGCCAAAGCTAGAAAATCACGGCTACACCAAATTATGACAACACACAAAATGAAATCAGCTAGTGGGCTGCTAACCTCTATAAATTCTCGAAAATCGGGGAACCAATAGAGAGCCACCCCAAACACTTTTTTCGTCGCCGCAAGTTTCTATTCTTTCGTGATCCCATCTAGAGGCCTTTTTCGGTACTCTGCTGGAGGGGGAATCGATCACAGAGGGCTTCTACATCATCCTTGATGCATTCCGATGATGCGTGAGTATTTTTCCATAGACCTAAGAGTCCATAGATAGTAGCTAGATTTCTTCTTCTCTCTCTTTGATCTGCAATACAATGTTCTCCTTGATGTTCTTAGATTTCTATCCAATGTAATCTTCTTTCGCGGTGTGTTTGTTGGGATCCGATGAATTGTGGGTTTATGATCAGATTATTCATGAATATTAATTGAGTCATTTCTGAATACTTTTATGCATGATTATTGTAGCATTGTATTCTCTCTGATCTATCTGTTTAGTTTCGCCAACTAGATAGATTTTTTTGCAATGGGAGAGGTGATTTTTGATGGGTTCAATCTTGCGGTGCTCAATCCCAGTGACAGAAAGGGACATGACACGAATTTGTATTGTTGCCATTAAGGATAAAAAGGTGGGGTTTATTCATATTGTTTGGGTTTACGTTGCCTACATCATGTCTTCTTGTTTAAGGCGTTACTCTGTTTTTATTGACTTAATACCCTAGATGCATGTTGGATAGTGGCGATGGGTGGAGTAATAGTAGTAGATGCAGGCAGGAGTCGGACTACTTGTCAAGGACGTGATGCCTATATACATGATCATTGCCTTGAATATCATCATAAATACGCTTTTCTATCAATTGCCCAACAGTAATTTGTTCACCCACCATATGTTATGTGCTCGAGAGAGAAGCCTCTATCATATATAATAGCACAAAAATACGTTGCTGCACTTTTCTTTATTTTATTTTATTTTAAAATTTATCTATCAACCTAGAACTATGAGATATGATCCTTGCAAATAATCGCCGAGGGGATTGACAACCCCCTTGTTTGCGCTGGGTGCAAGTATTTGCTTTTTTGTGTGCAGGTGCTGCTAATGAGGTTCTGTATGGTTCTCCTACTGGATTGATAACCTTGGTTCTTAACTAAGGGAAATACTTATCTCTAATGTACTACTTCATCCTCTCCTCTTTGGGGAAATCGCAATGCAACTCGCAAGTAGCATTACTGCCATTTCCTTTTCAACTCGTGAAGCGTAACACTTGATTAAGTAGTTGGACGATGTATGTTGCCTGTCTTTGTATGGATTTGAGGTGTGCTAATTGATGTGTCCGGCTATTTGAAGGAAACATTGAGGTCTGCGGTCCATGTCCGCTTTTAGGGGTCCAACTTACCATGTTCCACGTATAGATGTTCTAACTATATTATGTAACTTGCTTGAAAAAATAGTTACCTAGGTAAGTTTTGTGAGCCGTTCAAATATAATCATGCGGCTTTGCTTCTTTCTCATTCCTCTCCAACCCACTTCTCCATCAATCATGCCGCCATCCGATCGACTCCATCCTCCCGCATGCCACATCTCAACATTCCCCCAAGCGCCATTCACATATGGGCCTAGACCGTGTTATGTTATAATTCAATACTGTGCCAGTTTGTCCAAAGTTGCAATTTGTTCGACATGCATACATACAAACGGTTCATTTAAAGTTTCGCGTTGCCTCGACTAAGTGTCGCTTACCATATTAGTAGCGACAACCCCTTTAGTTCATGAACTGACACATGTGGATGAGATCGATAGATGTTGAGAGATCGAGTGTGTTATGCAAGGGAATAAAGGTTAGGTGTGTGTGTGTCTATGATAGAAATGATCATGTGGGGTGGATCAAGGGGGGGGGGGGTGTGCGCGAGTTGGTCATGTACCCTCTAGCAAGAGATCGACTGAAAGAGGACTACGGTGGATCTGGAGATCGATTGATCAACTGATCTAGAGAGGGGCGAAGAGAAATATGAATGGATGCTTAAAAAAAGAGCAACCTTATGAGAGGTTGTATGTGTGTGTGTGTGCGAGAGAAAGACCCCGAGATGAAACCAAGAGAGATCGAGTGGGTGTGTAATATAGAGAAAGGGTGAGTCAAAGAAAAAACTGAAACAACACCCTATTTTGGGTGTGTGAGACACATTATGCATAAGAAGACACATGGTATTTGAATCCAACCTAAATAGTTTTCAAATATTAGAATTCAACCTAAAGTGGATTCTAATATTTGAACTGGTGATCATAGAATTTGCAAATCTTTTCAATGTACAATATATGTATGTACAAGCACATACATAGATTTGTATTCAAATAGAAAATGGTTTCCAATTTGTGTTCGACACATGAAAGCTTGTTCTCGTGCATGCGCTTGCTACTAGGATTTCGCCATGTCTAGCCTGTCCAATAGTAGTAGGAGTAATAGTAGTATAGTCTGTTGTGGAGTACTGAGAACATCTGTAGTAGAGTATGGAGTGCTCCTAGTTATTAACACATGGATCACCTCACACTCTCAACAAATTTCTTGGAATCCATGCTACAATCTCTCCCACCTCGTCTCTCTCTTCTAGTTTTTTATATCAGTCCTCCATCTCTTCTCAATATAGCCGACGCGGGTGGGGAGGGGGAGAGTGTTGGCGTTTTGGGAACGGGGGTCCCTAGACTTTCCTGCCCGCGGCCCACAGCGTGGCTCTGCAAGTGGGCCCATACGACCCATCTTCACCAACAAGCTTTCAAGACCCTCGCGAGGGACCAAGCCTCGTGAGGCGGATGACACAAGACCTCCTCAAGAGCGGCCTCACCAGGTTGGCTCGTGAGGGGCGGAGAGATCAAGGCAGGGCAAACCTCGCGAGGTTCTCGTGACGTGAGCCATGACAACCGAGACGAGGCGGGCGCCAGCGCGCGTAGTGTCATTGTTTCCTCTTTGGTGCTAAGGGGGCAACCGCAGGTGCGGAGTACCGAGGTATCAAGCAAAGGTTTCCATATCAGTGCAACGAGACCAGGACCAGCACGACGGCAAGACGGAGGTCACCATGGAGCCCAAGGCGGTGTCACCACCAGAGCCTTTGGCAGGCGAAGAGTACTTTTGTTAGGATAAGCTGTACTAGTTGTCCCCTTTCAAATTGGCCGTTGTTGGCTCCCTTCCCGCTCAATATTTGGGAAGAGGACCAGGGCCCCTATAAATAGGACTAGCCACCACAGTAAGAGGAGACCAAGCCTCAGGCATTTGATCTTGAGCGAATCCTTAGCCACGCACCGAGCACAAGAACACCTCAGCCTCAGGAGGCTGTTCTTCCCCTTATAACTGTTCATCCTCAGCCCGAGAGGCAATCCACCAACACCACACTAGAGTAGGGTATTACACCACAACGGTGGCCCGAACCAGTATAAATCTTGTGTTCTTTGTGTTGCGAGTTCGTCGAGTTAGTCCTTGAGATCTTAGCAAAGCTAGGACACGGATCGGTAGGGGGATAACTTCGCGCACCCTAGTGTTCGAATCTTAAGGGTTTTGCCGGAACCCGAGATCTGACAGAGAGGGAGGGGGAAGTTTGCCTACCGTTGGTTTGCTTTCAACTGATGCCACAAGGGAGCAAAAACGCAAAGCGAAGCATGTTCCATTCGGTGAGCGATATGCCAGACCGACCATTTTGGGGTGCAATGCAACCGCGACAAGAGTGACGTACACAATCTGTTCCTTTTTAGCTTGCATACTTGGAGTGCTCCTATTGCGTACGTAACACTTGGGTTTGCTATATCGAACGATCCATCGATACAAATCCCACATGCAGCGTCTAAAAACCACAGAATGAACAGTGGGGAGGTCCAGACGTCTGCCACGTCATACTCCGAAACATTCGTCCCATCCCAACCCACAACTCTCCAGGCCCAGCTGTTTTGCAAACTCTACACAGTCAAAACCGATTGGCCGGTCGTCGTCGGTACTACTATTCACATCGGAACCTTCACTACTTGGACTATGCTAGCTGCTTGCCGACTGGTCACTGATAACCCACAAGTATAGGGGATCGCAATAGTTTTCTAGGGTAGTATTTCACCCAAATTTATTGATTTGACACAAGGGGAGCCAAAGAATATTTGCAGGTATTAGCAGTCGAGTTGTCAATTCAACCACACCTAGAGAAATAAATATCTGCAGCAAAGTGTTTAGTAGCACAGTAGTATCATAATTTGATAGCGGTAGTAACAGTAGCAATTGTAACGATAACAGTAATAGTAGCTGTTTTGTAGTGAGTGTAAGGGCAGCAGCAACAAAAGTAAATTAGCAACAATCAACATGCAAGAAGAGTAGGCATTGGATCAGAGATGGATATTTGTGTTGGATGACATTCATCATATAACAGTCACAACCTAGAGTGATAAACAGTAGCTCCAATTCATCAATGTAATGTAGGCCAGTATTCCGTATATAGTCATACGTGCTTATAATAAGAACTTGCATGACATCTTTGTCCTACCCTCCCGTGGAAGCGGGGTCCATAAGGAAACTAAGGGATATTAAGGCCTCCTTTTAATAGAGAACCGAAACAAAGCATTAACACATAGTGAATATGCGAACTCCTCAAACTACGGTCATCACTGAAATGAATCCCAACTATTGTCACTTTGGGGTATGCGGATCATAACACGTAATAAGTGCATATTACTCGCAAGATAGGATCAAGAACTCAAATATATGCATGAAAACATAAAGGGTTCAGACCTGAAATCATGGCACTCGGGCCCAAGTGACAAGCATTAAGCATAGCAAAGCCATCAACATAAATCTTGGAACATAGTTTATACTAGGGATCAAGCCCTAACAAATTGGCTCGATTACATGACAAATCTCATCCTACTCCATCACCGTCCAGCAAGCCTACGAAGGAATTACTCACTCCCGGCGGTGAGCATCATGAAATTGGTGATGAAGAAGGGTTGGAGATGATGATGGCAACAAATCACCCTCTCTGGAGCCCCGAACGGACTCCAGATCAACCCTCGCGATGAAGAACAGGAGGTGGCCGTGGCTCCGTATTGCAAAATGCGATGAAACTTCTTCTCTTATTTTTTCTCTCGGGGAAAAGGAATTTGTAGGCTTGATATTAGGGTTAGTGGAGCCACGTGTGCCCCACAAGGCATCAAGGCGCGCCCAGGGGGGGTGGTCGCGCCCTGTTGCCTTGTGGGCAACTGTGGCACCCCTCTGGTGGAAACGCTGTAGTATTTTTTATATATTCCATAAAAAGTCTCCAAAAAGTTTCGTCCAATTCTGAGAACTTTTATTTCTGCACAAAAACAACACCATGGTAGTTCTATTGAAAACATCGTCTGTCCGGGTTAGTTTCATTCAAATCATGCAAATTAGAGTCCAAAACAAGAGCAAAAGTGTTTAGAAAGTAGATATGACGGAGACATATCAACTTCCCCGAGCCTAACTCATTGCTTGCCCTCAAGCAATTCAGTTGACAAATTGAAAGTGATAAATAAAAACTTTTACGAACTCTTTTGTTCTTGTAGCCGTATATAAGCTTAAATAGCACCCAAGTTTTTAGGAAAGATCATGAACTAACCATGCAAATGATACACTTAGAAATCACATTTACTCATTTCAATGTCATAATCAACGAGCGAGCAATAATAACATATCTCAAATGCCAACAATTTGTCAAAACAATCATGATATAATACGATAACATGGTATCTCTCTAGAACTTTCTGAGACTGCAAAACATACATGCAGAGCACCTCCAAAGTTCAAGCAGTGACTAAACATTGTAATTCAGGGTCGAAGAGATCCAATCATGATGCACACAATGTTAACTAGGGATTTTTACATTTGTGCCCCTGGTTCCTTAGCCGTACTCATTCATCCCCACACTTAACTTTTGCTCACTTTTCCCCATTCTCTTGTCCAAAACCCTCAGAAATGGTCACAAATGGTGAATGCAGTCGGGTCAATGCTTTGACCGTTAACTCTAACGAGTGGGCCCATGCTGGACTGTGTCACCCATTGGACCTGGCAATTGGGGTCATGTCGGACGGTGTCGCAGTTCGACCGTTGGGCCGTGGTTTCTTTAGAATGTTGGTTCGGTGCATGAAAGGCCTGCACAAGCCGCCACGACAGAAGCCTGCTATGCATGCACGACATATCCAGCTAGCCTGCTATGCATGCACCCAGCTAGCCTGCCTGCACGCATTAATGCCAGCCGCCACGATGCGCTGACCGAGCCTCTTTCCTGCACGCGAGCCGCCACGGACGTAGCAACGGTCGCTGCCGCTGGTTCGTCTCTTCTCGCACGCGTGTCTCCTCAACTTAGAGCATCATTTCAGCCTTTTCGATCAATTCGCATCGATTCAGTGTGGCAATTAAAACTGGTTGGAAATGCATTTGCGCTACACCTTCTCTTCTTCACCCAAATCCAGAGCACTCTCGAAGCGAGGCGAGAATGCAGTACAATGACCCCACCTTCCAGCTGCCACCGGCCATGCCGGGGAGGCGGTACCCCGCCGGCGTCGTCATGGAGACGACTCTCCGCCGGCGTAGTCATGGAGACGACACTCCGCGAAGGAGTTCTCATGCTAGAGGGGTGCAAAGGAGTTTGCTTGGTAGTTCCTCAGTGCGGGCTTCGCCCACCTCCCAGCGGGCTCGCCGGTGAAGTACCAATTGGAGGAACTGCGTGCAAACTCCAGCCCTCCGCTGATAGGGCTCATCGCCAACTTCACCAACAGATTTGATGCGTACTACCACCTCGACAAGGTGTTTTGGTGTGGGTGCAAGTTCATCGCATTCACCACTCACAACATCTTCACAGACTTCAATAGCATCTTCCCCACAACGGTATGCATAGCCTCCCCTACTACCTCGGCAAGGACGGCATGGAGGAGGAGTAGTGAAGAGCAGGCGCAGTGAAGATGGTGGTGAAGGCCCGGTCTCGTGATGCTTATCTTACCCTAGAGTGTTAGGGTTTTTTATATATTTCTATCTTAATTATGTCGTTGGTTGTACCATGAACTTTTTATCACTATCGTGTTATATCACGTTGGGAACCCTATCCCATCATGTTTATGTAAGAACTATGTTGTGCTTGCTACTTTTATTTGATATGTTGTTGGTTATCTGTGTTTTGCTTGCTACTTTTAATGTCATTAGTTGTACCCTTATTTGACGTGAGATATGGCTAGATGGATATGGTGCAGTAGCCGAGCCCTAGTGTCGAGGGAAACCACGGCCACCTGTGGGGCCATGAGCCCTTTTTGGTTCGGCGGGGGATGGGCACATTGCACAAAGAGCGAAGAAGCGTACTACAACATGACAGAGATCACATGGGCGGTTTTACCCAGGTTCGGGCCGCCGCGAGGCGTAAAACCCTACTCCTTCTTTGGTGGATTGATGGTGGATAATGGTGGAGAACGCGATGCTCTTGCCTCGCAAGGTTGCCTCGGGGCGAGAGTGGCTACGCACGTATGAATGTGTGAGGGTCCGAATCCTTTCTACAGTTGCCATGGGCCTCCTTTTATAGATGAAGTGGCCACCACAGTGGCAAACCAGTCATTACGTATTGATTAGATAGCAAACAGTGCTATCATACCAAAATCTGCAGGCTGACAGAGTGCATTAAATGCTTATCTCAGTGTCACATCACGGCATGCCCGGCTGGCCTTGCCGGGCTGTTCTGCCAGCTACGTGCCTGCTTGCTTGACACGTCTCAGGATGGGTGTCGTTTGGAGGTATTTTCTATAGGAAGTGGCTGCCACGTGGCACGAAGCAGCCACTTAGTCACTTGGGAGCTTGACATCCCACTGATCAACAACGTGCGTCGCTGTGAGGTGGTGCGGTGGAGTGGTTTGCCTCCGGAACCCCCGGTAGGCCTGTTGGGACGATCTTGGAGGCTTGCTTCCGGGTTCACCTCATCCTTGCCAGGATCGCCTATCCGGCAAGGGAGGTTCTTCCCTCAATGGTATCTTGTCTCTCTGGCTTGTCTTAGTCTTCTTGATCTGCACTTTGATCCTTCAAGGAACTGATCCTTCGCGCTTTGATCTTACCTTGGTGTTGTAATCTTGTTCTTGGGCCTGTGCATAGTCTAGGTAATGGACCCAGGGTCTGTTGCACCGATAGGAGCCCCTGGGCCTGGCCCGCACACGCTGTCGGGTGTCATTGGGGTAGACCCTAACCGGTGCACAGGCAGGGCGTAGAGGTGGCTGGCCCCTTGAGATCTTCCTTGCTTCTTAATTGTCCTAAGACCGGGCCAGTTTCCGGTTTTCCCGCACGTCGTGTTGAATGTTATGGGAAAATCCAGATCGTGACCCGTGGATCGCCCACGCCCCACGATGACAGGGTAGAAACTGCCATCCCACTTGCCTCCCGCCCTGGGTGCATCCGCCATGTGTACTGCATGCATTGCGTAGGGTAGGTGGTGGATGCGGAGGGCGCAGGGACGGGCGTCCTGGCAAAAAACCAGGCGTCATTGGTTGGCGCAGAAGGTTGGTTCTGATTCCCTAAGCTATTGAAGGCGCAGGGAAGCTGCATTGCGGGAGCGAGGTGGTTGCTTTCTGAATGAGAGGTCTGCCACCTGCCTCGTTCCCCCATTAAAGGGGGCAAGAGCGGTGTGTTTGCTCACACACTTTCCTTCTCCCTTTCCTCAAACTTTCTTTGCTCACCATGGCGAGAGGACGAGGCTGCAGTGGTGCTCTAGTGGCGGCAATGAGGGCTTCTGCTTGACAGCGTCTCCCTTCTCCTCCTGACGACGCGGGGGTGAAACCCGCCGTGAGAGGAGGAGGGAGAGGATGAGGCCGCGGTCGTTGTGGCGCTCGAGGAGGAGGAGGACGGGGTGGTGCCCTGATCGCGCCCCCATCAGACGCTCCTCCTTCGTTGGAGGACCATGTTGGAGACCAGCCTCTAGAGTTCGTTATCTGGCTATATAAGTCTCCGCACGGCCGCCTCCGCCTCCGTACTCCATTTGCAAGGGTGATGGAGCTCGAGCAACTGCGAGCGTTGAGGCTGCACACGAGGGGCTGCAGGAATGGCAACATACGGGTGGATGTAGATTTCGCTGCCCCTCATGCCATGTACTTCCATCGAGGTTGGAAGACTTTTTCCCATGCCCATAGCTTGACAGAAGGGCACTTCCTCCATTTTAAGTTAATGGAGGATAGTTTCCTTTCCATCAAAGTTTTTGGGAGCTTGGGTGCTCGCTTAGAGTGCTGCGCGGAGAACTCAACCGATGACGAAAGCACCTCCTCGAGCGATAGCGAAGAGGAGGACAGTGATAGCGATGACGACGGCACCGACCAAGAGGGCGATTCTGACTCCGGCTAAGCATCAGCCGGACCATCACCATCAGGCGGCGGTAGCACCATCTGCATCTACACCTCCTCCCGGCAAGGTGATTTGCCGGGGAGTTGGGACCAGGGTGGAGGTGGTGCCTCCGGCTCCTCTAGCAGCCTTCCAGCTGGACCCTGGCAGGCTTCCTCGCAGGCTGCAACTCCGTTTGCCCTACCGCATCCTACTAGCCCTGGTGGTGGCGGTTGACGGGTCACCTCCGCCGATCTCTTTACCATCGCCTTCGTCTGTTCCCTCCCGCCTCCGCTGGGCTACCTCTCCTGGAGCCTGACAGGGTCAGGCTGGGCTTCTGCCGAGGCACTCCTTTTGCCCTCTTCACCTCCTGCCGCAGTGCCTAGGAGGAGAAGGACAAGAAAGGGTATCACGGGGCACTTATATTTTTTCAATCCTAAATCTGTAGGCACTTGCCAAATTTTAGTTCAAATTATGTAACCTCTTAATCCATGTTTGTGTCCTGTAAGGTTAGTTATTGTTTTATCAGCATATTAATGAAAAAGATAAACCTTGCGAGGGACTCGTGCATGTAATATGTCCATGCAGAGGTGGAACGCCTCGATACTTTTAAGTAAACAAGTTTCTCCCAGCAGGCTATCCTGTTGGTAACCTCAGTTTTGTTGTTGTGGAGTTAGGCCTACCGGGCACAAATCATGAAGAGGGACCAGCCCCCCGCCAATCTTTTTTCACCAAAGGCCACTACTACCATCCTGATCGAAGCAACGTTCGAGTCAAGAAATGGGAGCACCTAAGTTTCAAAAAGCGCCGAGGTTTTCTTATGCACAAGTCCTCGCTTACAAAACACGTATGGATAAGAGAAAGAACTGATCTGTTTGGCTTGCCGGAGATCGCAGCGTAGGCTTATCTTTCCATCTCCTCTTGGGGACCAAGTCCTCAGCAGGTGCCTGCAGTTTATGCAGATGAAAATGATGCCAGATGTGATCTTATCTACATGAACATGCGATGCTCATGAAATGCTTATGCATGCATGCAACTTGTTGGGCCCCCCAGCGCTTCATTTATTTCTCTATTGCTCAGGGTCTGACATCCGCGGCTTACGGGTAGAACTTGTGGAGATGCTCCATATTCCATGAGTTTTGTAATTGCATGCGATCTCCAGTCTCCAGACGGACTGCGCCAGGTCTGGTGACTTGTACTACCCGGTAAGGGCCTTCCCACTTTGGCGTCATCTTGTTTGCACCCTTGGGGGACTGAACGCGCCTAAGGACA
This sequence comes from Aegilops tauschii subsp. strangulata, assembly GCF_002575655.3. Lineage (NCBI taxonomy): Eukaryota > Viridiplantae > Streptophyta > Magnoliopsida > Poales > Poaceae > Aegilops > Aegilops tauschii. The sequence continues at coordinate 191,079,282 of NC_053038.3, forward strand.
AGGTCGCCTTCCTCAACACACTGGGCACGAACCCTGCGGCTATGATAGTGACGTAGGGTTTGCTGGTAGCGTGCAGCATGGGTAGCAGCCCGGAGACAGTTCTCATCGAGAAGGACAACGTCGTCACACCGGTGCTGATCCTGCGCTAGTTCATGCAAGAACTCGAGGTGACCCGTAAATGAGTTCCATGGGGATAACTGCTTCTGCCCCATAGACTAGGGAGAAGGGAGTCTGCCCGGTTGCTCGATTTGGTGTCGTTCTGAGGGACCAAAGAACCACCGGCAGCTCGTCGATCCATCGCCTGCCGCACTTGTGCAGCTTATCAAATGTTCTCGTCTTGAGTCCTCGCAACACTTCAGCGCTCGCCCTCTAAGCTTGTCCATTGCTTCTCGGATGTGCAACAAAGGCAAATGAGATCTTGCTTATGAGGGCATGAACATATTGCATGAAGGCGCGGCTCGTGAACTGGGTGCCGTTGTCGCTGACGATCCGGGCAGGGACCCCGAAGCGGCACACCAATACTGTCAAGAACTTGATAGCTGACTAAGCAGTCACCTTTCTAACGGCTTCTACTTCCGGCCACTTTGTAAACTTGTCAATTGCAACGAACAAGAATTCAAAGCCCTCGGCAGCTCGGGGGAAAAGGCCGAGGATATCGAGCCCCGAGACCGAAAACAGCCATGACAAAGGCATTGCCTGAAGATCTTGAGCAGGCAGATGGATGCTCTTGGAATGGAACTGGCAGGCTTCACATTTGGTGACTAGCTCGACCGCATCTTGGAGGGCTGTGGGCCAATAGAATCCTTGCTTGAATGCTTTCCCAGCCAACACCCTTGATCCAATATGGGAGCCGCACATGCCTTTGTGTATTCCTGCCAGCAGTTCCTTTCCTTCTTCCTGGCAAATGCACTTCAATTTCACACCGTTGGTGCTCCTTCTGTATAGTGTGTCATCGACAAACTGATACATACTAGCCCTTCGGGCTACTCTTTCAGCTTCTTCTTGCTCTCCAGGAAGTTCTTCGGTTTGGAGGAAGTCGACTATGTTTCTTGCCCAAGTTGGAGCTTCGGGCTCGGCAACGAGGACTAGCGGCATCTCCTCATTCGCGGTAGTGCGTTCCTCACCGCAGGGACCTGTGTCTCGGCAAGAGGGTGCAGCCCGGCAATCTAAGGGGAGTTGTTTTCGGCAGGGTCCCTGCCAGGAGCCTTGGGAGGCTCTACCGAGAGAGCTTTACCGGAGTCCAATTTCCTCCTTTTTCGGGCGATTGTTGTTGGGGATACGGAGGGCTGAGTAAGATGGAGAACAAAAATTCATTGTTCTGCAGGAAGCTTTTGTGCAGCACAGTTTGACAGATGATCAGTGATGACCCACAAGTATATGGAATCAATTGTAGACTCTTCGATAAGTAAGAGTGTCGAACCCAACGAGGAGCAGAAGGAAATGACAAGTGGTTTTCAGCAAGGTCGCGTTTTTTGTCATGCATGTACATCCATGACAAATTTATGACAGAATCAAGATAGTCATACCTGTGCTGTCGTAGAAGTGTTCCAGGACATTACCAAAATTATCATCACGGAAGTGTCCACTTCCATGACGATAAATCACGCGTCACAGAAGTGCTTTCGTCAAGGGTGACCGACACGTGGCATCCACCGTAACGGAACGCCGTTAAGCTATCGGGTCGGGTTTTGGATCCGATAACCCGTTAACAGCCCCGACCAATAGGGATTTTCCACGTGTAACATCATCATTGGCTGGAGGAGACACGTGTCAGGTCCGCGTTGGCACAGGTGTCACTCATCCAATGGGCGAGACGCGCCTATGATATGTTGACACATGGACCGGCCCATCATGTTTAAATGGGCCGGCCCAACTGAAGGCCCACAAGATTTTGCGGACCATAATGGGCCGGCCCAGCTAAACGCCCATGAGATTTTGCGGACCATAATGGGCTGGCCCAGCTAAAGGCCCCCAAGATTTTGCCGGCCATAATGGGCCGGCCCAGGTAAAGGCCCACAAGATTTTTGTGTGCCATAATGGGCTGGCCCAGGTAAAGGCCCACGAGATTCTTGCGGATCATAATGGGACGGCCCAGCTAAAGGCCCACGAGATTTCGCCGACATTAATGGGCCGGCCCAGCTGTAGGCCCACAAGATTTTGAGGACCCTATTAGGCCGGCCCATTAACTGGCTGCCATGTTTTGGGCCAAATGCCGGCCCATATTTGATCTGGTCCATTAATGGCCTGCCACGCTCCGAGCCTAACAGTGGCCCATATTAGATCCGGCTCGTTAAAAGCCTACCACGTTCTGGGCCAAATTACGGCCCAGATCAGGTCCGACCCTTTGAGAGGCTTTGGGCTCAATTATGGCCCATATCAGATTCAGCCCGTCAACTGGACACTATGCTTTTGGGCCCACTTGCTAAAGGCCCACTTAGTAATTCGGCCTGATATTAGTTTTGGCCTGTTAAGGGCCCGTTCAACATTTCGGCCTTATATTAATTTTGGCCTGTTAAAAGCCCGTCATATAGTTGGGCCTAACTACGGCCCGGTTTGCATCCGGCCTGCTCGCAGCCGATATCTAATTGGGCCAAACAAGGACCGAGACAATTTTGGCCTGTTAAAAGCCCGTGATTTGATTCGCACAATCATGGGCTGGGGTTCATTTCGGGCTCCTGCCGTCCCGTGAGTTGTTCGGCACGTTTCAGGCCCAACCTACATCGTGATTGCATGACGGCCCGATTATGTACCGTAATTTTACGGTTTGGCCGGTTTACTGCGAAGACAGGATATATATACAGTAAAATAATTGCAGCATCGTGAATAAGAAAAAACCTAGACTATACAATAAAGAAATTACGGCATATTACATCCACTTGGCATCAAAGTTCGCCACTATGATAATAAAGCACAAGCAGACAACATATTACATACACTGGGCATCAAAGATCGCCACCAGTGCAAATAAACACGACGACAAAATAATATACAAAACCGACAGCACTTCAATAGAGTTCAAGAAAGGTTAGCCCTGCTGGGGAGCTGCAGCGCAAGCAGCTGAGCAAGATGATGAGACTGCGCTTGTTCAACACTTATATCTTCCTCACTCTGAAAGATAAACAAGTAGACAGATGACTGGTTTTGCACATAAAAGTATCAGTGCTGACAATTCATCACATTTCTTACTGACGAATAAAGTGACACAGTTTAAAATTGCATTAACACAATATGGTATAGTTCAGGTCAAGACATGGCAGGAAATGACATTGTGAAGGAGTTGGCAGCTTCACGACACCACTAGATTACAGATCAAGAACTCTTAAGTATCAATGGTTGGTGTGCTGTCAATTTATACCATTTCAGATTGGCAAATAAAGAGACGGTTTAAATAATAGTAGAATGATAGGACATTGTTCATAGTTAAGACGTTGCAGAATATGACATTGTGCTGTAGTGGGTAGGTTCACCACACCACTGGATTACGGATGAAGAACAGAAGCATACATGCAGTGCAAAAGAAGATCACTTGCTCTGTATAGTTTAATTTACATGGTATGAAGAAGGAACTTGGTTGTACAACTGAAAACTTAAATTGAGAAAGGACAAACTTTTGTTTATGAACTACATAATAAACTTTAAACAAGCAATTTGATGCAAACACCAAAAATAAACAGCTGTTGCAGTCATGCCTAACCAAATATATACAACAAAGTTTGAAGGCTTGAGATGGACAAACTTACATTATTGGTGAAGACAGGCTCTATAAAGGCCTTGTCCATGCTGATGGGGGGCAATTCAAGAAGTTTACCACAGAATCGTCTTCAAAAGCATTGCCTTTATTCTACATTTTGTTAAGAGTAAATATAGATGTGATAATATACGAAAAAATGGAGAATATTTAAGATAAGATGAAGAGTGATGCTACATAACCAAGAAGCTATAAATGTAAGTGCAGCGATACAGGCAAAAGGTACAGCCAAGAGCAATGCACAGCTAAATTTCTTCAGTACCAACCTTATGGTAAGAGTAAATATAGATCTGATGTGTAGAAAATGGAGGGCAAAGGAAAATAAGTTGCAGAGTGATGGTACATGAACAACTACCTGTCATTATAAGTACACTGATAAAGGACATCATGTACTTACAAGAACAATGCAGAGCTAAAAAACATTGGCATTGGATATATTCTACACTAATGTAACCATTCATACAGATCAGATAATTTGGAGCGAACAATTGATAAGCAAGCTATCTTGCATACTGCTGTCACCTAATGAACCAGGTATGTATGCAAGTACAGTCATACAGGACAACAGGTACTAACAAGAGCAAAGCAGCGGGCAGCATATTTGCGATATTCTGTCGTTCTTGTCAAACCGGAATTCTTCTTCGAGCAGATTTCCTGCAAAAAAGATCCATAAGGCACATGCGGAAAAGTAGAAGTTCAAATTGTCATGTGATTTCATAGACAGTACCTCATCCTGGGAACGAGACCAATGCATAATAAGGTTTTTCCATTCAATGTCTTCTAAATTTAGCACAGGAGACTTCACCGGAAATTCGTTTATAGACTTGCCATCAAAGTGTGATTTCCTCAAGTAACACCGATACTGCTGCAATGCTTCCTTGAAAAGCACAAGCAAGCTTTGCTCGTCATGACTATCCAGATTGACCCTCACTTAGTTACAACAATGTAATGTAAATCATTGATGTGTTCAATCAGCAGAAAACAGGAAAATAATAACCATGAATAATAGCACTTACACGTAAGTTGGACAGGAAGATGTGAAAATGGTGTTTGTCTTCACAATAATCTTCCCATGATGGGAATATATGCACGTAGTCCCTAACAACATTGAAAGCATTGTCTTTTAAACTGGGAATAAATGGAATGGGGTTCCAATCTGTAGGAATTGGACGTCTCTGCAGTTGGGATAGGTCTTCGGCCGGTGGACTTCTGTACTTTTTGCTGGAGTGGGATTTTTCTGTGGTACAGCTGGTGCTATGGCAAATGAAATCGGTATACCTTTTGCTGGAGTGTAGGTCCTGTGTGGTGGGGCTAGTGGTGTGGCCAGTGAAATATGGGTACAGTCTGCTGGAGTCGGTCCTACGTTTTGTTTCACTGGTTGTACAGCCAATATAAGTGGGGTGTTGTCTGATTTCTCCGGCACCACCACGTTTTTCAAGGACTTTGCTAGTGCTCCTTCAGGTTCGGCAATCACCCTCTTCCTTTTTGATGTCTGATGCAAAAGAACAACATTTGAGTGGAAAAACTTGGTATGATGACAGATGGAATATGTATTGATAATGGATGGGCATGGCATCTCGACATATATGATGAGTAAACTAAGCAGATGGCGGTGCAACAAAGTAGAAGAAATGCAAGACAACATATGAAAGATACCCGCAATCAATAAAATATTGCCAAATTAGAACAGGCACCTTGATGGGTGAACAGGACAGGCCATCTGCCTTTGACTCCTCGAGTTTAGAATAGTCATTAGGATCATATTCTGAACAAGAATCAACAGGTGGGGAGCGTATGAGTTTCATTGCATCCAGAATGGCACTCAATGCCTTGGTGCCAATTTTGTAAGTCATTGCAGTGTTTAGTTTGAAGAGTGGACTGCTGCTAGTGCGACACAAAGTAGCTACACAGATCATAGTGTAGATATAACGGGAAAACCTTAAGCATCAGAGTAAAATCAGCATAGTGGAACTTGCTGGAATATATGTGCAAGTATTGCCGGTACGGCTAGAAAGGCTTCGAATACCAGCTCTCTTCAAGTGAAGGTGCGGTACTGTTAATATCAGTGTAACTCTCAAAGGCGACAAAGCTCCCCGCATTTCCTTGCTATTCTTATAGGATTCAAGTGGGCAGGCCACTACAAATCCTATTCCTATGTTTACAAGATCCTACGAATCAAAGAGGCTCAAAGTGTCCATCACAACCGACCGTATAGACCTCTACACTGCAAATGTCCCTGCTCATGTTCAGTACAAGGAACATATTGTACTACTATCATACTCCCTCCGTTCCAAAATATAAGTCTTGGTAGAGATTTCCACTATGGATCACATACAGATGTATCCAGATACATTTTGGAGTGTAGATTCACTCATTTTGCTCCATATGTAGTCCATGGTGGAATCTATAAAAAGACTTGTATTTAGGAACGGAGAGAGTACACATTAAAGAAGAACGGAAGAGGAACATGGTAAAGAAGAGCAAGCAGATTTTGGATAATAAAATGTTGGTTGCGCAGTGCCCACACATGATGAACAAGAGCGCATTAAGAATGCAACTCCCAGCTGTCTCTCGACCATTTCAGGCGGTTGGATGAAGATCCTACGTCTCCTAACCCTTCTTCTTCCTCGTCTGTGATTCTTCCCATACAGAACACCGCACGGGCCGCCGGCCGGACCATCGGCCCCCACCGCCTGTGTTCCTCCGCCACCCCCACCCCCACCCCCGCCCCAACCCCCACCCGCGTCGAGTTTTCTTCGTTCGGCGAGGCCCCACAACCACCCGAGCCCCTTCGATCGCACCAGCGAACTCCGGCGAGCTCTGAAAAATCGACTGACCCAATTTTGAAATTTAGTCTACTGTGATTTAACTAGTGTGGAATATGAAAGGGGAAAACCATAAGCATTGGGAGTATAGTGTTGAGCATGCCATGGCGGATCTGAAGGTGCAAACCGGACAAAGGCAACTTCGCAACCAAGACAAGAAATCAGAGTAAAGCAGTGGCGATCTATTTTCTTGCTGCGATAAATAAGTTAAGCAGATACGAAAGAGTACCGCCTCTGGTGCGGCGCCGTGTACGCATCTGCTGAGAATTTGATGGTGCTGCGTTAGCGATGGCTGTCAGTGGCATGGAAGCAGATCTAGGAGGGTAGACGGTGGCGGCGGGGCGTGGTGGACGAGACGGTCGTAGGAGTGGCGCCGGCAAGGTGGACGACGGCGGGGATGAAGCGAGAGGACGGGATGCAAGGATCCGGGTCCGAAGCCGCGGATGAGAGAGGTCAATCTCTTGTAATGGACGGCGGCGTCGGGGTATCAGCTCCGGCATGGTGGAGGAAGACGGCGGTGGATGGGGTGGCGGACGGCGGCGGACGGAGGAGGGTGGGGTGGAGAGGGTGTTTTGGCGCCTACGGAGTACGAATGGGGAAAAGGGAGGTAGAGAGGAAGGGGGAACCATGTATTCAGGGCGTGCTTGTCTCAAATGTGAGGAAATTTACAAACTTAGCCCCCGTTTCAAATTTCTACTACATCACAGCAACATTAGTCGGTTGGGGATAGGACGGTAATCTCGCATACACCGAATATTTGCCGACGAGAGTTTGTTTTTGGCGCCCACCATGTATGAATATGAATCGGGGAGGGAATCGATTTTGGACGAGGACACACTGTGTTTTGGCGCCCACCGTGTATGAATCCGGGTGAGAGGCGGTTACGTCACATTTGGGTGAAATTACAAACCTACCCCTATCGAAACCTATAGAAATCCAGCAGATAGGCTTTGCATGGCAGGGATAGGCAGTAGTGATTTCCATCCCGTGTCGGCACGTTGGGGAAGTTCAATGTTCTATGAGGCCACCGGAGGCGCCACACCGCCGCGTCGTACACCTTGTTCCCGCGCGCGCGCGATCCTTTCCTGACGTCTCTGCTATCTCTACTCTCTTCTCTACTAGCGCGATACAGGAGCGATGCACAATTACAAGGTGATATTCTATTGGATAATGGAGGCTATAACCAATTACTATTACGGGAACAATAGCACCCAGAAAATTTGATGGGTAGGTATGAACAAAATTGGAACTGCACATGTACTGCTAAGTGATTCAATACACACATTACCAATCGAGGAGGAGAACGATGGTCGCGGCGGCCTCTGTGAGTCATGGTCGGCAACGGGAGTCAGTTCATTGTCCACGACGGTGGTACTTCTGCGCTTGGCGTCGGTTTCCAGGAAGCAGATCCGAGATCGTGGAAGACGATGCCGGGGAAGAGGCTCCATGTACGACGACGACGGTGGACCGGCTCCAGTGCGGCGTACGTGGTCGTCGATGAGGCAGATGCGCTGCGGTGGACGAGTGCGCCGATGTAAAGGGGAGGAGCACGAAGGCTCCGGTGCCATGGAGAAGTCTATTTTGCGGTGGGGATAGAAAATGGGGAGTATTCAGGTGTACTACTCTGGGTGCCGGGGTGGGGTTGGCTGGGTAGGGTGAACCTGAAGTTACGAAAACAACCCCCTACCAAGCGTCATCCGTAGGCCTGTTCCGAAGGCTATGATGGTAACTTCCCACTGCTCGAATCAGGGTCGCGGGAGATTTTCTCGCCGACCTCAAAATTTTGTGACACTGGACTCCCCGTGTGGCGTGTTGAGTGATTCGGCTAAGCAACTAGCGAGTAGTAGTAGTAGACTCTGCATATTAGGTTTGACCGAAGTCAAACTTCCTAAAGTTTGACCAAGTTTATAGAAAAATATAAACATTTACCATAACAAATATGTATGATGTGAAAGTACATACCATAATGAATATAATGGTATTTATTTGTTATTGTATATGTTAATATTTTTTGTTATAAGCTTTCTGAGAGTTTACAAAACTTGACTTTGACCAATGCTAATACGCGGTCTTAAATAAAAATAGAGGGAGTACACATTTGTTTTCTTAGTTTGTAGTGAACTAATCATTTGTTGAAATTGGGAAATAAATATATTAGGCTATTGACTTCGAATGTAATGGTCTATACAATTCAATAGTTACAATCATTGTCAAATCCCAAGATGTATACAAGGTCTATAGTACTTCACAACATGCTCAAACTCAATCCTAGTCAAATGAGAATCTAAATGCATTTCATAGTTACTACTTTGTAGGATGCAAGAAAAACAACCATAACTCGACATCAGCCATTATAGAAGCAACATTTTGACATATCTCAATGTGTGAATGAAACGTGCAGAGAGAGCTTTTGAAGATGGAGCAGATAGGGCGGGAAAGATTGTATGTATGTGGACGAGAGAGTAGGAGACAAACGTAACGAGACAGAGAGAGAGATAGAGAGAGAAAGAGAGAGGAAGAAGTTAGGTCTGTGAGAAAGATGGATACATGTAATATACATGAGATGCGTGTGCATCTGGATTCTGTATACGTGGAAGGAGAAGAGACAACATGTTTGATGAGAGAGCTGGAAAAACATGGACGAGAGGGGAAGGATCTCGTGGGTTGAGGGATTGACAATTTTGTGCGGGGGAGAGAGGGATTGGTAATTTTGTGCAAGAGAGAGGGAGAGAGGGTGGGGGAGGAGTCAGTCAGCCGTCGTCACATCACCCTGCTTCCAAATGACCACGCATTCTCTAGCGCGGTGTGGTCGCCGTCTTTGATCTGCTCGGTGCCCTCTTTGAAGATTGAGGTGTTGTGCATGTTGGGGTGCCGTATAACCTTGGATGGGGATGAATTGTGTGCTCGGGGGAGTGTGTGTGTGTGTGTGTTGTGCTGCGTGTGTCTCTGTGTGTGTGTGTGTCAGATATTGAGAGAAAACAAACCTAAGGAGAGAAATGGGTATTCATGAAGAGATTGTGCGGGCCTTGAGGTGGGCAGGGGCCGGGTGAGGGTGTCAAAATGTGTGGATCCATGTGTTGCATGCGACCGTGCGAGGGACGGACGAATCGAGAGAGATGGTTGTTGTGTTACGGATGCTCCTCTCTCTGTCTCTCTCTCTCCCTCTCTCTCTCTCTCTCTCTCTCACACACACACACACAAGTTAACTACAAGACCGTTCTCTCATGTATACACAACGTATCAGCATCTGTCTATGTCTCACTCATGCATGATCTTTTGCACATTCCCACCTCTCCATGTCTGTATCACACGCACACCGTCTCCACATTGCCCTTCGGCCACAACACACATATGGACACATACACACGTTCTCTCTCAGTCACACACACAAAATCAGTATTAAAAAAAACTAGGGCGCACCTAAAACGTCCAAATCAAAATAAACACGAACTGGAGCTAAATTCAAATATATGGAAATATTGCAGCATCAAGAACTTTCACAGGAAAAAAAAGTTGAGTAATATTCGAGGATTGCTTTCACACACACAAAAAGGTTCGGTGGATGTCCTTCGAGCGTGACACGGTGACGCACCGTTCGAACGACCGCGCGGCTGCGGTTCAGGTGCTTGCACAGGATTCCGTATCATGGCTGTGGTACTAACTAATAAAAGTGCTGCCTAAGTCTAATGTTTACGTGTACTATTACAGTTTTCTTTTAAATTTGACCAACCTTATATATAAAACTAAAGTAAGCTCCCACACGCGCACTCATCAATATGCCGCCGCCGCCATTGCGCATGCCGGCGCCCGCCTGCTCCGGCCAACAATTTCTCGCCCATCACCGCCGTGTCGCCGCCATCCCCTGTGCCATGAAGCCGAAGGCTCGCCCGCTCACGTCGTCTGCAGTCCCTCCTCGCGATGCCGCCGCGCTGCCAAGCACGCGAGCAGCTGGTGGAGCCGCGTCTATGCATGCAGCGTACGAAGAGGAGGACGAGTGCGTGCTCCAGCACGCTGGCGAGGAGGAACTAGCGTGTCATTGTCGTCTCCGCCCGCGCGGAGGAGGCGCGCATGGTGGCTGTCATGGCGGAAGACGGTCGCACGCGCGTCGAGCCCGCAAACCAGGTGCGAACGCGGAATCTACCTTCAAGACCTTGAATGCCACGTGGATCCTGCAATCTGAAGGAGCAATTTGGGTCAGTCGACTCATGTGAACCGTTTGATGCAACATGGATGGCTAGAAGGGCTTCTTCCACCACTTCTGCCGTCTTCTTCCTTCGCTCCGTCGAATTTCTTTCACAAATCGACTGACCCAAATTATAGTACTAGTACGAACGTATTAAGTACAGTAGGAACACGAAGATACGAGCAGTAGTACCAACTGCAAGAAGAACAGTAGTAAGACATAGTACTAGTACTACTGTACGTACTAAAGAGTTCAAATAACGAAAAAGAACATAAACATAGTTCTGCTGGGGCCTCAGCACAACACACCCTTGAAAATAAACTAAGCAACTAGTCCACTTGACACTGCAGTAGAACCAGCATGAGCGACGGCACTGCCACCTACTCGGAGTCCGAGTCCACGTCCTCGACTTCGTCCTCGTCCCTCTTCCCTTCCTCTTCGCCGATGCTTCTTTGCTTGAACCGGACACTGGGCTCTGCTTCTTCATCCAACCCTTGTAGATATTTAAACAAAGGTAGGCATCCATTGCTGCGTACAGGATGTGATCTTCATCTAATGTCTTCGACTCCCATGCATGATGAAACTCGTGATGAGGTTTCTTTAGTTTAGCGTACGAAGGATCAATCATGGCTGCTGCCAGGGTCAGCATTGAAGGTTGAGAGGAGGACACCAGGCCTACCTTCTGGAGATCGAAGGGCTGGCCTACAACGAGACCTATCCGACGCAGGACATCCCTGTCATTCTTAAATCCTACAGTAACGAATTTCACTCTTTTGTCCTTGACGAAGTTCTTAAAATCCTGGCACTCAACGTCGGCATGGCATATGTGGTAGACCAAGGAAACGTTATGTACGCAATCCTGGATCACGGCGGGCTTCTTCCTCTCTTCATCCTTTAGATCCTTCTCTCGTCCCAGGACTGTGGTGTACTCGACATCTAGCCCAGCGACCCACTCATCTGTTGAACTGTTGAACATGCGTAGGAAGCGAGCAAGCCATGCTTTCACCGTCTCGGATCCACGTGTGTAGATGATGATGAACTGATCGCCGGTGATGGCTCTAACCTGGTACTCAGCAGCGACCATGGAGATTTGGGAGGCCATGGATTTTGGAGGAGGGTTAGGAGAAGTTGAACTGTTATACCCCGCAAAAAAAACTGGGAGCGAACTAATGTGAATGGACGGGACGACTGGGAGCGAACTGTTGTAAGGTAGAAGACGGGGACGAGTAGGGCGTGCAAACAGCGTGGGGTTGCTGGCTTGCCCGGTGGATAAACGGCTGCAAGCCCCCACAGAGTTCTCGAGAACTATGCGGGACCCACTAGATGTCATGTCTACTAGACCCATATCGTAGGCCTGACGGTATAGCTTCTGCCTGTTCGCACGCCATGCTGGCGCGTGGATGTAACTTCACGTAATTCCGTCAAACGTCGCGCCTCCCACGACCTTCGCCTCCCTCGCGCGGTCGCGCCCTTTGAGACTTCGACCGGCTATAAATGAGCAATTTTTTTGCCTTTTTTTAGACAAGCATTTTTTTTGCCTACTCCGCATGCATGATACTCCCTCTGGTCCTTTTTACTCCCGTCAACCGTTTGCAAAGTGTTTGACCAAATTTATACTTTTTTTGAACACCACCTTATATCAATTAACCAGCCACACCAGTACACTCATTCGATACAATATTCACCACACAGGGCGGTACATTATTTACAAGAATACCATCTAATCTATTGTCAAAGCTATACTTAGCGATTAAGTGTGCCACCTTATTGGCCGAACGGCTAACTTTGACAATTGAAGATTGTTGATCAACTTCGAGATGCTCAACGCTTTCATCTTCAGGTCACGCATAGCAGACCTGTCATAGTCCCCTGATGCAAGGGACGCTACCACAAAAGCGCAATCAGTCACTAAAATTACAGGACTACGAAGAGAAATACCTATGTAGAGACCGGCAATGCAAGCCCTAAGCTCCGGTTCCTCCACGCTTTGACAGACATCAATGAAATCCCACGACCAAATTTATACTAAAAATAGCAATATCTACAATACTGATTATAATGAGTATAAGAACTACGTTTTATAATGAGTGTAAAAATATTGATTTGACATTGTGAATGTTGACACATTTTTCTATAAGTGTGGTGAAATTAGAGGTACATTGACTTCATACAAAACTTAAATGCACAATGCAGACTAGTTCCTCCGTCCAGGTGCATGCCATGTCCTATCTTGTCATCACAACAAGGTTAGCTATTAGGCTGGCCATAGTGGGGGTAACATAAGTAGTATCATGCACTTGGGACTCGCAAACATGCTAATGTGGTAGGCAATTAAAGAAGAGAGAGATGGTTATAGTAACATAGGTAGATACCGTAACATAATAAATGTGATGCTACTATGTGTCATGCATGGCAATAAACGAGACCACCTATGATACTAATCTATGATACTATGCACTATAGAGGTAGTAACATAGACTAGTAACATATGCATGTTACTAGTGTAAGTTACTCCCCACTATGACCAACCTTAGAGTACCACTACCTCCCTTCTAGTTTAAAGGGCTCGATTAAAAAATTTCACCTACTCTTAGCAAGATAGTAGAGGCGGTGGAATAGTTTTTGAAGTCTGCAAAAGTACTCAACTAGTGCTGTCGTTCTTCCCAAAAAATGTGTTTACCGATGCATGCCTGAACACTAGTTACTCTAACTCCCCTCTCTTCTTTAATTCTTTGCCACATCAGCATGTTTGCAATTCCCGTGTGCATGATACCAGCTAAGTTACCACCATTATGGCGAGCCTTAATCATCGCATGCAATAATTTAGTGCACCTTGAAATATGGGCCCAACAGGGGTCTGGCCCACATGTCAGTGATGCAACTGGACCTGCAGTTAAGTCAGTGCAGCTCAGTCCATATCTTACGTAGGTGTGCCATTGCTCGCTATAAATACTGCGCCTCCCACGACATCGCTATCTCCTCCCCCTCACGTTCACGTTCATCGCTATCTCATCCCCCTCACGTTCACGTTCATCGCTATCTCCTCCCCCTCACGTTTACGTTCATCGCTATCTCCTCCCCCTCCCTCTCACGTCGACCACCATGGCATCGCCCCTCCCAAGCCCTAGGAGCCCCTCGCTGCACCGTGCGGACGGTCACGCGTCGCCGTTCCGTTCCTCGCTGCCACTAGTCGAGGAGGACGCGTCGGTGTTCCGCTCCTCGCCGCTACGTGACGCGTCGTCGTTCCGTTCCTCGCCGCCACTAGTCGAGGAGGACGCGTCGGTGTTCCGCTCCTCGCCGCGACGCGATGCATCGTCGTTCCGTTCCTCGCCGCCACTAGTCGAGGTGGACGCGTCGGCGTTCCGCTCCTCGCCGCGACGCGTCGGGGTGGACGCGTTGGCGTTCCCAATCTCGCCAGCACGCGTGCCGGAGGACGCGTCGGCTCCCCGCTATGAGGACAACGCCGCGCCGCCTGCCTAGCCCTCCAGCCTTGAGGAGCTTTGGAAAGAAATGGATGTCGCCTTGTGGGAGGCTTTGCCTCCAGCAGAGCGCGCCAAAATAGAGGCGGAGAAGAAGGTCGAGGAAGAGAAGCGCACCGCGGAACAAGCTGCCTGGGAGGCCTATGTCGCGTCCGAGAGAGTCAGGTAATTGGCTCTTTGGCAGAAGGCACGTGCGAGGGCCGTGAGGGTGGTGGAGGACGCCCGTGCCGATGCCCTGAGTGCAGTCGGGCCCAAGTGCCTCATCTACGCTTGGCGGTACGTGGACCGGGTGCACGCTTCCAGCGAGGAGGAGTACCTATTGGCGCCGGATCACCACACCGGTGAGATAGCGCTCGCCCGCTGGCAAGCCGCCAATCAGCACCTCGCGAGTTGCGAGGCTGAGGTAGAGGTGTTGTGTCGGCGCGCTGGTAAACGGCCGCGCACCAGGGCACTCGTGGTGCGCCGCAAGCGCTCCTGCGAGCGCCGTGGCTTTTAGGAGGAGTATAATTTTTGTTTCGTAAGGTGATCTCATTAGTTTTGGGATGCAAATGATAAATCCCGAACGTTCAGGAATTTTTAGCGTCCTTAATTAAGTATGTAAAAGGGAAAGTTTGGAAACCTTGTGTATTCATACGCATTTTGCAAGTATGTGCATATAACACAAACTTTACTATATACTATCGCAGTACACGTCTCTCTCGATATATGCTTGCAGACTGTGCTACTCCCTCCGTCCAGGTCAATAAGTCGTCTTTGGTTGTGCACCGTGACCAAGAAGGAGGGAAGACTTATACACCTAGACGGAGGGAGTACTACTATTACTTATGTACGTGCAAATGCACATTTTAACATTATGATGCGGTCTTTGTAAAAGTAGAAAAACAGCACTAGTCAAGCTTGTGAAACGATTCAATGCAAAACAAATGCAAAAATGCTCGTTTGATTGTTTACTTTTAGCTTCCTTCTCTGTGTTTATTTCCCTGTCGTACTTTGTACGGAGTATCACACTGGTTGGAAAGGCATGCAAATTCCCAAACCGCTTCCTACACCCTGTATCGAATTTTTTGCCTAACAAGTTGTGCTGTGCAATTGGAATTCCAACTTGACTACTACTACTAGTAGGAGTGCCAGGGGCCAGTTCTTTTAGGCTTCTAGATTAGTAATCCCATAACTACTACCTCCGTCCTGGTTTATTGGTCCCCATTGTAATCTGTGTCAAATTTTGATCATAAATTTAACTAATGAAATGTTAGTGCATGTCACATGCACTACTCCATCCGTCTAGGTGAGTAAGTCATCTTAGGCTGTGCACCGTGACCAAGGAGGAGGAGAAAACGAGAAACGTTAATGTTTATTTGGTAATTAATAGTATTGCATGCAATGAACAAACCACTGCATGTCGTGTTTGATATCTCAAGTCATTAAAAGCATGCACACTCTTTATCTCTTATTGGTTGATATGTCAAGAAACAAGAAACGAGGTATGGAGTAGAAGTTAATGCACCGCGCCTAAGTGTTTTGGGATTATTTTGTTTTCGTAAGATGACTTACACACCTAGACGGAGGGATTACAATGGTGAGGAATAAACCAGTTAAATCTTTGGTCAAAATTTAGCACAAATTACAATGGTGAGGAATAAACCAGGACGGAGTAGTAGTTTAGATGCCCAAATAAATGAGTGAGGCGCCTTATTGTTACTCTCCACTGTGGCTAGTCTCGTGGGAAAAGCTGGGGAAGCCGCCAAAAGAACTGGCCCTAGGAGTAGTAGCTAGGGATCGAGTGTGCGAGATGAACCGGAGAAAGTAAATGCAGAGAGATGAAATGCAAAAAAGACATACGGATGTGATGGTTGCTTGTCCGTTTATTTTACCAGGCCACTTATTACTGGGAGTGGTTGGGTTTTGTGATATGATGGCTTTACTGTCGTGCCACGAGCGGGGTGAGAGGTGAGACTCCCGTGCAGCGCCGCCCTCTACACTTGTACTACATCGGTCGTGGTTTATTAGTCCCCCATTGACTGGAGAATTAACGGACATAATGTTAGTGCATGTCAACAAAAACTATATCGTTGGATTCGTATTTGAACATAGTTTTGAATGATATAATTTTAGGTGACATGCATCAGCATTTATCGTACTATATATAATGTTAGTTCAATTTTTGGTCCTACTAATCTATAGTAGTAAGGTGCCCGTGCGTTGCACCGAAGAGTGAAATGCATTGATCGGGGAGTTGTTTATTTTGACAAAGGATGTGGGGGTCATCTCATCTGTAACGGGTATCGATAGGTTTCTTCGGATATTATTTCATCTCTAGAGCTCACAAACATCTGGGTGAAATAGATAAAAATGTATCTTTTGCAAACAAAAGCGTTCAACTGTTCAACCTGCATCCAAAACTTGTGAAGAAATAACACTTATTGTGCTTTGCAAGAAATGATCTTTAAGAATTAGTTTTTGAGTATCGATTGTTATACATGTTGGATACAGATGACATGGCACTTTCTTATAGTCAACAGTTAGCTATACTATTAAGTAATATTAACCATGCCCTTATACACCTAGACGGAGGAATTAAATCAGGATGACTTGCAAGCGGGCAGAGGAGATGTAAGAAATGGTTCATCATAAGTCTTTCACCAGTACTGTAGTAAAAATTCATACATGGAAGATTCTAGACTAAACCATAAACGGATACACTTTCATTCATGCGCGATACTCCAATAGAGCAACATCCTGCATGGAAGTCTCCACATGCTTAGACAGCGGATTACATTGAGCGAAGACTAATGATCAACATTTAACTTGATAATGCATATGTCTAGGTGAACCTCCTTGGAGTCCCCGTGCACCGCGTCGGCGGGTAAAGGATGCCATGGGTTTTCCAAGTCCACATTGGCGGTATAGTCCCAGCTCCCCAGAGTCCAAGTCCGTTCGATGAGGCCGGTGTCGCCGCCCACGCGACCCGGAGGGGTAGTAACATTGACCACGCACCCGTACATCGGCTTCGTGTCAGTGTCAGCGTCAGCGGCGTCGCCCCTGACGCACATTACAAAAACGGGGCGGCGGCCTGCGCGGGCCTCGCCGGTGCCCACGATCAAGAGGAAGACGCTGCCGTCCTCCTCCGAGACTAGCAGGCGGCGGTGATCCTCCAGCGACTTCGGCATGGTGAACGGGTAGCACGTCTCGTACTTGATGTTCTCCGCCAAGGGCCAGTAGTGACCGCTGCACGCATCCGTGAGGTGATGCACCATGTCCGCCGGCGAGCCACAAAATGGCATCGGGCACTCATAGCAGTGGACGAAGGGCTCCTTGGAGGCATCGACCAGGCCGTCCATGAAACGGGAGTGGCTGTAGGGAACGTTGCGCCAGTTGAATATATGAGCAAGTTACTACGAGATTTAATCCGAATAAGCACAACATAAATCATGACGGCTATAACAGAGATGAAACTAATCATGTGGACTAGCACAGTAGTAGGATACAGAGTAGAAACATGAATTCTACCACGATTTCGAATAGGAAGGACAGAAACACATACGGTGCAACGGGAGCAGCACCGTTGGCGTTGAGGTTGTCGCCCATGTCCAAACACCACGTAGACATGGTCTTTGAGCACGGTTCGTAGTCGTTCCACGCTCGGGCATTGAAGTTTGTAACTATTTTAGATTAGAATATACTACTCCTCCGGTGCTAGTAGTAGAGCAGAGTCCTACTCTACTACTCTACTCAAGCAAGTTAGGGCATAGCACTGTAGGGAGTACCAGTACTGTGATCACTCAAGCAAGTTGTCTGGCATCGACATGATCCTATGCTTCTCGTATGTGTCTCGTAAGTCAAGCGGCGTGCTGTAGTCATCATCACCTGTCCACTTCCCGCAGCACATATTCGCTTCTCCATCTTTGTCCGCACATAATCTCGTCCAATCTTCCCTAAGGCGCCTCCCCCTTGTCCGAAACCCAAGCACTAACAATGGCAGAACCGAGCAGCGTCCGCCGAAAGAGTGGCTGGAATTCGCTCCCCACACAGGTAATCAAGCTCATTGTTTCGCGTGTGGACAATCTCAGTACCATGCCGCTCGCCACGTGCTCGTCGGGCTGTACCGTTTACTCAAAGCCCTCAAGCCGGAGCTTTTTAAGCCAGCTCCTTGCTTGCTGATGCCGCCTGATCTTCAGAAACGGCATGTCACGCAACATAACGATCGTAGGGTGGCAAGCATCAACCCCCTTGACTGCGATCCGATCCCCGTCAGCCTCAACTACATTAACGGTATGTACTGGGTCGGCATGAACACGTCCTGGATGGTGCTCGTCGACGGTCGCGGCAGCTGGATGCTCGTGGAGGTGTACACCCAGCGATTGATCCCCCTTCCTTCGATTAACACTACACTGCTTTGGCACCGCTACCCAGAATACTCGGAATCTTACAGTAGCCAACATGATACCAAGTTTGATTTGCTCAAGGTTGTAATTTGCCAAGTGCCCACAAGATCTGCGAATTATAAAGACTTCAGGCTAATTGCGTTCTTCAACCGCGGTCTCGCCTATCTCGATAGGTCACTGCGGTAAGTGGATAAATCTGCACGTCCATCGCAGGATCATACATCCTCCATGGTTCTCTGATGCCATTGAACACAAGGGCTTCATTTACGCTGTCGACTCCTTCTATGGCTGGACGTATTGCTGGCCTACTCCAGTCATCGCTACAAACGGCTGTTACAGCAGTATGTTACTTTCCTATGATATCATGATCACTTGCTTATATTACTGTCAACATTTGCTGAAAAAATATTCATGCTCATAACATGCTGTCGTGGATATGGCACACGGGTATCTTCATGGAGGTAGGCTGCAGCCCATCATGGGAGGTGGCCCAGCAGGCCGACTTATACAGTTTGAATAAGACCTGGATTGCTATCCGTCTTGTAATAGAAAAGAGACTAGTCCTAATCCTACTAGGACTCTACATGTAAGCCAGCCCCTTCAACTTATATAAGGAGGGCCAAGGCTCCCCAAGAGGGAGAAGCAAGAAGGAACAAGCAATAATCTCTAGGGCTAGACACAAAGGGGGAGCCGGATTATGCGGCGACTCTCTCATGAGCATAATGAGATCTAGCCACAAACAGCATGTAGGGCTATTACCGGATGATGTTTCCCTGGGCCCGAAGCTGTCTAAATCCTTGTCTTGTGTTGCGTCTCTCGATTCCGCTCAACCCCTCTCAAGCTACTACAACGATGCATTGGCCTCGCGACTAAGTCCTCACACTAAGGACATCTGCCGTGAAAATTCCACGACACATGCTGTTCTTAAGATTGACTAAATCAAGAGCACTTTTTATTTGACTCCAACTTGATATGATGTTGTAGGCCGCCTCGTGTCCCTACCCTTCCTAATCCCAGAACCTTTCAAAGAAAAGCGGCATGGTAGTTGCAGGTGGTTCCTGGCTCGATTAGACGACGGTGAAAGAGTTGATGATCGTTCGCACGTACCGGACATGTTGTTTCGCGGAATACAATCACAGTCACTGCAAGGTCTTTGAGCAGGATCCCAGCATGCAGAGGCTGGTAAGTGGCCTTGGTACACGCTCTCTATTTGTCGGAATGAATTATCCGATTAACCAGGAGATAACCGACGGCAAGGATCATGATGGCAGCGTGGTTTCGTTCATCAGGCAAAACTGTGTGTACACAACATACCATGCGTCTCTGCATGCACCATACCCTGATATGTGCCGCCACGCTCTGTAGCCCAAAGTAGGAGAGAGGGTCGCAAGTATCAGACTTCGACCTGCTGGCTGGAGTTTCCCCCGTCAGGCACCCATCTGGTTCAAGCCGTCAGCCAATCTCCACAGCTTAATAAATAGTAACGTCTAACTGAGCCAGTTAGTTAGATGCGTACACTTGGTGTAGTAGGATCTTTATTTAGTTTGATGCATACACTTGTTCTTTTTTGGTAGCCCTTTTGTAATGACGTCTGATGTTTGGTTTGGAAGAGAGAGCTGCGTCTTCACTCTTCTGGCATGCTTACTGCTTCTGTTGCACCCCCAGCCCTGGTTGCTGCTGCTGCTGTTTTCAATGTACAATCAGTAGTATATTTCGTCTGTTGCTTGAATAAATGTGTTGTTAGAAAGACAAACACAATGTTTTGGAAGTCGTTGCACGGTTTGATCCTTTAGTGCCCCGTACCGTACGTAGCGCATACTATTTTTCATACGAAACACATTTTCCACTTGTTGATAACATGCAGCCCACTGATGAAGGCCCAATAGAGAAGCCCATAATTAACTGGAAGGGAGGCTCTCACATGAATCCGGCCCAGGTACATGCTCATGGTCCCCTAAACATAAATAAGTAAATAAATAAATAAATAAATAAAGCTAAATGCTCATGCACCAGTTCTTTGGGAAAATAGGTAGCCCAGTATTTCTTTTTGAAGAATACCCAAGCTAGGCCTATTTGTTTTCTCCGAATTACTGGGCTGCAAATCTTTCAAGACGAGGAGGGATGCATTCCGGCCTGGCTTAAGAGTATGGTCAATGTCTGTTAAAAGTAATATCAAAAGGGGTTGAAAATTCCAAAAAATTATAGCAAATGGGATATAAGTTTCTTTTTTTGTTTTTGTTCTTCAGTGATATCTTATACGTATTTCATTGGATTTAACATGACATAGTACTAATTTATTTTTAAATTTGTTTTAGTATGGCTATTAATTTTTGGATTAAGAATATTTCATTCCCCAGCAAAAATTTGCGAATTTTCAAAATTTCCCACATATTTAGTTAATTTTTTGACCCTAGTACTGACCAGAAAATGGCCAGCAATTCTAAAAATGGAAAACGGGCTGCAATAAATTCCATATGAATTCGAAAATGAGTAAAAATTATAAAAATAATAGCAAATGGGCTGTACACGCCACAGATTTCGAGGCTGACTTGTTTACGCAAGGCTTTGTCAGTGAACACATGATTCTAGCAGTAGTGACTGTTGGATGTCCATCCAACGGCCGACGTGCTTCTTCAATCTCTGATCTTCCTGCTCCAGCCGCCTAAACTAGCGCCGGCGGGACTGCCTGCTCCCTCCTCTTGTGGCCCGCTGTGATGCCGCGCAGGCTTCCCCGGCCCACCCTACTCCCTCCGCTGGCCTGGCCGCACGCAATCAACTACCTTCTTAGTACGCGAAAAAAATGATTCCTCCCACTGACATCTGGGGCGCACCGGTTGGGAGGCTGACCTGTGGGCCTACTAAGTTGACGCGTACGCAGGGCTTGTCAACTTAGTCAACAAACAATTCTAGTAGTAGTAACCGTTGGATTTGAATCGAACGTCCTGCTGCTTCTTTAATCGCTGTTCTTCTTGCACCAGCCGCCCAAACCAGCGCCGGGGAGACCGCCTGCTCCTGCCTCCAGTGGCTAGCTGTGCTACCGTTGAGGCCTCATCGCCCCCTACTACTCCCACCGCTAGCCAGGCCCTGCGGCAACGGCAGCCTCACATCGCAGCCGAACCAGTGAACCCTCGTACTCCTCTCCGCGTGGGCATCCACTGCCGCGCCTTCCCCGGCTCCGCGTCATCCCCTTCCTAGGCCTCGCCGTCGTCCACCGCCTTGGTGCTCTCGGCGCGGCGTGGTCAACGACATTCCATCGAAAGAGTAATGTATGTGGAGAGGCTGACAGCTGGGTCAACGGCCACAACCCAGTTTTTTTGTGATTTGCCAAGTCGCTTTGTCAGGCCTGTTGGGCTGCAAATCTTTCAAGACGAGGAGAGCTTTCATTCGGCTGGCCGAGAAAATGGCCCATCAGTAATGAGAAATGAGCTGTACATTTTTAAAATACATCAAACCGGCAATTAGTTTCAAATATCTTTTTTTTCATTTCGAGATTTTAAATTACATTAATTTGTATGCGTAGAGATTTTGTTGGATTTTATATTGATATACATTTATTTTTAAAATCAATTTGAATGTGAGTCGAAATTTCAGGATTAAAAATAGTTCGGACCGCACCGAAATATGCAAAATTTTGTATAATTTTTAACCGTGGCCACAATATGGGTTGTAATGCTAACAAAAAGAATATGGTCTCCAAAAAAAACCTTCATAATTAGCAAATGGGCTGTAAATTATTAGAAATAATGGCAGATGGGTTGTATGCTGTTTTCCACAGATTTGAGGCTTTCCTAAAAAAAAGGTTGACGCACAAGCAGTGACTGTTGGATGGCCATCCAACGGCCGTCGTGCTTCTTCAATCTCTGCTCTTCTTGGTCCAGCCGCTCAAACAAGCACCGGCGGGACTGCCTGCTCCCTCCCCGCGGCCGGCTCTGCTGCCGCGCAGGCCTCACCGCCCCACCGTACTCCCATCGCTGGCCTAGCCATCCCTCTACTCACACACACCTGCTGTTATTCTCCGGCGACGGCAGACGAACCAGTAAACCCTCGTACAGTCGTACTCCCCTCCGCGTGGGAAACAACTGCCGAGTCTTCCCTACCTCCGTGTCGTTCCCTTCCTAGGCATCGCCATCGTCCACCGCCCTAGTGCTCTCGGCGCGGCCTGGTCAACATGGTCAACGACCGACATGCATCTGAAGTGTACTGTACGTGGAGAGGCCGACAGCTGGGACCACGGCCGCATGCAAGGAAATGCCTCCTTATTACGCGCAAAATAATGATTCCTCCACCTGACATCAGGGACCCACCGAAAGGGCCTCTGTATTTCGCGAAAAAACGTTACCGCCGCTGACAGCTCGGACCCACCAGTTATATATTCGCACGCAAGGAAGTGCCTCCTTATTACGCACAAAAAATGAATACTCCCCCTGTTAGTTGGGACCCAGTATAGTGGCAGGCTAACTTGTGGGCCTACTAAGTGTACGGGGACGGAGGGCTTTGTCAACTTAGTCAATATGCACGATTCTAGCTCCAGTGACCGTACGATGTCCATCCAATGGCCATAGTGCTTCTTCAACCTCTGGTCTTCTTGCTCCAGCCGCCCAAACCAGCGCCGGTCGTGCCTCGTGCTCCTGCCTCCCGTGGCCGGCTGCGATGCGGCGGAGGCCTCACCGCCCTACTACTCCCACCGCTGGCCAGGCCATCCCTCTACTCACCCACACCCCATGTTATTCTGCGGCGACAGCAGCCTCACACCACAACGAACGAGTGAACCCTCGTACTCCTCTACGCGTGGGCATCCACTCCCGCGTCTTCCCCAGCTCCACGTCGTCCCCTTCCTAGGCCTCTCCGTCGTCCACCGCCCTGGTGCTCTCGGCGCGGCGTGGTCAACGTGGTCAAGGAACGGCTTCCATCAGACGTGGACTGTACGTCGAGAGGCTGACAGCTGGGTCCACGGCCGCAGCAAGGAAGTGCGTCCTTATTACGTGCAAAATAATTATTCCTCCACCTAATAGCGGGGACCCACCGGATGGGCCACCGTAAAAAAATGTTTCCCCCCTGACTGCTGGGACCCACCAGCTACATCTTCGCACGCAAGGAAGTGCCTGACAGTCGGGACCCACCTGGTCGAAGCGTACGTAGCATTGTCATTCTGGTCGCGAACATGTACGCACATATATACTGGTGGATGTAGAGGCGCACACGTGTCGTAGTAGAGGCGCGCATGTACACGTACGTACAACGGCCAGGGTGCAAGAAAGAAAATACGGCCACGTATGTGTACATACGGGCGGGGTCTCGAACGCCTACTCGTGCATACGTACGGCCAGGGCTCGTGTACATGGCTGGGTCGGAACGTAGAAACAACGTCGTCGTCGTGTTCATGGGGAGGCAACGGAATGTGCCGTGTTCATGGGGAGGCAACGGAATGCGTCGTGTTGATGGGGAAGCAACGGAATGCGTCGTGTTCATCGGGAGGCAACGGAACGCGTGGGAGCCAACCGGCTGGGTCGGAACGGAATGCGTGGTCGTGTTCATCGGGAGGGCTTGGACGGAACAGGCGATGGAAATGAGGCCTGGCGTACCGCAAAACAGAGGAAACGGACCTCCTACGTTCGGAACGGGGTCCTATTGATCGGGAGGGGTGTGGCGTACCGCAAAACGGAGGAAACAGACCTCCTACGGTCGAAACGGGGGTCCTGTTGATCGAGAGGGGTGTGGCGTAATGCAAAACGGACGAAACAGACCTCCTACGGTCGAAACAGGGGTCCGGTTGATCGGGAGGGGTGTGGCGTACTGCAAAAAGGACGAAACGGACCTCCTACGGTCGAAACGGGGGTCCGGTTCATCGGGAGGGGTGTGGCGTACCGCAAAACGGGACTCCACAGGATACTGTTCATCTCCACCGTCGACCTCCTCCAGCCTGCACGGGCTACCATCGACCTCCTCCAGCCTCCACGGGCTCCTGTTCATCCAGCCTCCACCGCGCACTACTCCACCGGCTAATGTTCAACCACCCCTCCACCGTCTACTGTTCATCCAGACCTCCACACCACGGGGTCCTGTTCAACCACCCCTCCGCGGGCACCCCTCCACCGTCTACTGTTCATCCAGCCCTCCACACCACGGGGTCCAATTCATCCAGAGGCAACGCAGCCGCTCACTGTTCATCCACCCCCCCCCCCCCGCAACGCTCACTGTTCATCCAATCGATCGGCTTCAGTTAGCAGCTCTAGCGAAGGAATCGCTTGATCGGGTTCAGTTAACAGCAATCGATCGATCGCTCGGGTTCAGTAATGCGTAGCTTGCAGTGCAATCGCTCGGGTTCAGTTTGGGCCCAACGCCTCGCTCGGGTTCAGTTAGAGCCAACGCCTCGCACACACGCGCGTACGTGTATGAGAGAAACGTGCATCGCTCGGCCCCCGACCTACCACCGTAACCGGGAACTCCCCGAAATTTTCCTCCCCCTCGCTTCTACCACGGTTTTTTCCGTCATGGACGGCCCAAAGAATGTCATGCAGCTACGTCTCCGGCCCGCCCAGGACGAAAAGCCCATTTTCTGTCATGATTTTTTGTCATAGAAGTAGGAGCCCACCACATCTATGATGATACCGGGTTTTGTCACAATTATCGTCATAGAAGTGTCATATGTATGACAGAAAAAAATTTCGTTCGGCCCAAAATGTCACGGGTTTGTCTTTTTTGTAGTGAAGTGCTGAAATTGTAAGTAGCAGAGTAGTTTGATAGTAAGATAATTTGTAATGAGCAAGTAATGGTAACGATAACAAAAGTGCAGCAAGGTAACGGGAATTCACCTAGTCACTTATCATAAGCAAACTATTCTTGAGGGTACACGGGAATTCACCTAGTCACTTTCATCATGTTGATTCGCTTCGTGTTCACTACTTTGATAATTTGATATGTGGGTGGACCAGTGCTTAGGTGTTGTTCTTACTTGAACAAACCTCCTACTTATGATTAACCCCCTCGCAAGCATCCGCAACTATGAGAAAAGTATTAAGAATAAATTCTAACTATAGCATTAAACTTTTGGATCAAATCGGTCCCTTACCATCATCCAATAACTACTCCACAATGCATTCCCTTAGGCCCAAATATGGTGAAGTGTCATGTAGTCGACGTTCACATGATACCACTAAGGGAATCACAACATACATACTATGAAAATACCGAAAACATCACTACTAGGGAAAGGCCTAGTAGCAGCGCGGGTTTTAGGCCTATCAGTAGCGCGGGCAGGGGCGCTACTTGTACGGCGCTACAGCTAAAGGTTAGTAGTAGCGTGCGTTAACCCACGCTACTGCTATATCGACTTAGTGGTAGCGCTTTCTCCGAAGAGCGCTACTGGTAATTACGAGTAGCGCTTCTCCCTGCCCGCGCTAGTACAATTATTTCGTATTTTATTTCATGTTGTATTCATACACCTTTATACAAGTTTTCATACAACAGGAATTTAGAGATTGTTTTTACATCATAATGAGTTATTACATCACGGGGTGAAAGAACCGTGGACTAGTTTCAAGTGGATGGACATCCACTTGAAACTAATCCGCGGTTCTTTCACCCAATGATATAATAAATAACGTCATCATCATATCATTAACAACTTATCATCATAATACATCATTGTCATATAACACCTCCTCATGATCATCGTTTTCATCAATGAGACATCACATAGCAAATTGGTCACTAGTCATAATCACAACTACTCCTCATCATCAACTCTAACACATTGTACCACATAATAAACATATTGTACCTCATAGGACCTACTACATTCTCTTAGGACCTACTATATTCTCTAAGGTAAAATAGCAAAAAACAAGATAACCCTTGACTCTCCATTATGGAGAATGGAGATTATCCTGTCTCCAATTCTTGCCTTTTGCTTAATGTTGCTTCCAAGAACCACCTTACGACTGTCCAGACATTTTTTCCATTCTTTGATTAGTATGTGTTCACCGGTTTTAGAAATCTCATATGCACAGGTGAGATCCGTAGGATGACCTGGTTGTATGTTCAGAATTCAAGGCGACCATTCTGATACATCAGATGAGGCACACAATCCATCGGGATTTTCTGTTGAAAAACATAGTAATAAGTTCGTAGTTAGCAATGATGTACTAGTTTTAGAAGTATGCAGAAGATGCACGGATGTCGTAATAGTAAAAAATCTTATCAGGGTATCTCCATAGAAGTTACCGTGGTTCAACACGTGCACTAGTGGCACGTATTCACAATAATTTGGAGGAGTTCGATAATAGGTATTGTAATTCTCAAGATAAGTACAAAATGCGATCAGATGATTTTTCTCCTGATAAGTTAATTCGGGGCCATCGGTGTAGTGGGTTTTGTCTACCATCTTCCGCACATTATTTGAAGAATGAAAATAAGCTGTCAACTATTTTGAAATAAACAATATAAATTAGTAAATAACTATGTTTGAGAAACTCACATAACGGTAGAATCGGAAGCGTATCAACAAGGACCCAAATGTCCATATTGTCTTGCTCGATGTCAGGATCACCAAGATCCATGGTGACAATCATATGCTCATAAAAACCATACGTTTTGCAAAGTGCTTCCCAATTTTGTCAATCAAAATGGTTTACGCTCTGAGAATTGTACAGATTTACTTCATCCATATCATGATGGATCCTTAGGTGTATTTTCTTTGTTTCAAAATTTTCATGGTCTTCAAAACCCATCCTCTCCAAGACATAGCATGTTGCATGGCATGGGATAAGCTAGTCGAATTGTAAAAGATGAAAATTAGACGTTGAAATAGTTGAAGTCGTGCTTAATTACGAAAATAACACTTGTCGTCGTTGCGTACCATTTCAACATCGAAGGTCTCCTCGAGCTTAATGCTGAAGCGCCGATCTTCGTCCAGGTGAGGGCACCTGTCGCACAGACCTCGATTGTCGTGGCACCAGCTGCACTCCCTCGAGAGACTTTCGTCGTCCGAGTACGACATTTCCTACGTTCATAATTCAAAGATTAAACTTGTACAATTAAATATATGTACTAAAAAACCTAAATTAGATCATTATTTTTCGAGAAAATCCAGGCCACTCGACATTTCCTACATATTCTAGCACAAGTCATGCCAGAATTCACGGAAAAATCCGACATGACCTTTGCTAAAAAAGGACATATCGAGCGCCTGAAATTTGCTGGAACGGAAATTAATCAACACTCCGGCAAAACATAGGCTACTCGGAGGTGTAACCTTGTCGGTGTACAAAAAGAGGGGCATGCTTTTGTACCCCTTTACCTGTGCACGGGCAGTCAGAGCCGCGCCCACAGCCACACCAAGCAGAACAGGGGAGGTGAGCCAAGGTAAGACCGAAGCCCAAGACAATCAAAGCAATGCCAAGGCCAAGACTACAAAGAGCAGAGGGACGAAGCAGGTTCCCCCGGCAAGACCCTTGCCGGGCAGCCTCAGATGTTGGGGAACGTAGCAATTTCAAAATTTTCCTACGCACACGCAAGATCATGGTGATGCATAGCAACGAGAGGGGAGAGTGTTGTCCACGTACCCTCGTAGACCGACAGCGGAAGCGTTATCACAACGCGGTTGATGTACGTACGTCTTCACGATCCGACCGATCAAGTACCGAACGCACGGCACCTCTGAGTTCTACACACGTTCAGCTCGATGACGTCCCTCGAACTCTGATCCAGCCGAGTGTTGAGGGAGAGTTTCGTCAGCACGACGGCGTGGTGACAATGATGATGTTCCACCGACGCAGGGCTTCGCCTAAGCTCCGCAACGGTATTATCGAGGTGTAATATGGTGGAGGGGGGCACCGCACACGGCTAAAATATCGTATATCAAGTGTGTCCATGGGGTGCCCCCCTGCCCCCGTATATAAAGGAGCAAGGGGGAGGCCACCGGCCTAGGGAGGAGAGGCGCGCCAGAAGGGGGAGTCCTACTCCCACCGGGAGTAGGACTCCTCCTTTCTTGTTGGAATAGGAGAAGGGAAGGGAGAAGGAGAAAGAAGGAAGGGGGCTCCCCCCTTCCCTAGTCCAATTCGGACCAGATCATGGGGAGGGGCGCGGCCACCTTTTGAGGCCTTTCCCTCCTTTCCCGTATGACCCATTAAGGCCCAATACGAATTCCCGTAACTCTCCGGTACTCCGAAAAATACCCGAAACACTCGGAACCTTTCTGAAGTCCGAATATAGTCGTCCAATATATCGATTTTTATGTCAGCCATTTCGAGACTCCTCGTCATGTCCCCGATCTCATCCGGGACTCCGAACTCCTTCGGTACATCAAAACTCAATAAAACTGTCATCGTAACGTTAAGCGTGCGGACCCTACTGGTTCGAGAACTATGTAGACATGACCGAGACACCTCTCCGGTCAATAACCAATAGCGGGACCTGGATGCCCATATTGGCTCCCACATATTCTACGAAGATCTTTATCGGTCAGACCGCATAACAACATACGTTGTTCCCTTTGTCATCGGTATGTTACTTGCCCGAGATTCGATCGTCGGTATCTCGATACCTAGTTCAATCTCATTACCGGCAAGTCTCTTTACTCGTTCCGTAATACATCATCCCGCAACTAACTCATTAGTCACAATGCTTGCAAGGCTTATAGTGATGTGCATTACCGAGTGGGCCCAGAGATACCTCTCCGACAATCGGAGTGACAAATCCTAATCTCGAAATACGCGAACCCAACAAGTACCTTTGGAGACACCTGTAGAGCACCTTTATAATCACCCATTTATGTTGTGATGTTTGGTAGCACACAAAGTATTCCTCCGGTAAACGGGAGTTGCATAATCTCATAGTCATAGGAACATGTATAAGTCATGAAGAAAGCAATAGCAACATACTAAACGATCGGGTGCTAAGCTAACGGAATGGGTCAAGTCAATCACGTCATTCTCCTAATGAGGTGATCACGTTAATCAAATGACAACTCATGTCTATGGCTAGGAAACATAACCATCTTTGATTAACGAGCTAGTCAAGTAGAGGCATACTAGTGACACTCTGTTTGTCTATGTATTCACACATGTATTATGTTTCCGGTTAATACAATTCTAGCATGAATAATAAACATTTATCATGATATAAGGAAATAAATAATACTTTATTATTGCCTCTAGGGCATATTTCCTTCAGTCTCCCACTTGCACTAGAGTCAATAATCTAGTTCACATCGCCATGTGATTTAACATCAATAATTCACATCACCATGTGATTAACACCCATAGTTCACATCTCTATGTGACTAACAGTCAAAGGGTTTACTAGAGTCAATAATCTAGTTCACATCGCTATGTGATTAACACCCAAAGAGTACGAAGGTGTGATCATGTTTTGATTGTGAGATAATTTTAGTCAACGGGTCTGTCACATTCAGATCCGTAAGTATTTTACAATGCACTGCACGGAGCTACTCTAGCTAATTGCTCCCACTTTCAATATGTATCTAGACCGAGACTTAGAGTCATCTAGATTTAGTGTCAAAACTTGCATCGACGTAACCCTTTACGACGAACCTTTTGTCACTTCCATAATCGAGAAACATATCCTTATTCCACTAAGGATAATTTTGACCGTTGTCCAGTGATCTACTCCTAGATCACTATTGTACTCCCTTGCCAATATCAGTGTAGGGTATACAATAGATCTGGTACACAGCATGGCATACTTTATAGAACCTATGGCCAAGGCATAGGGAATGGCTTTCATTCTTTTTCTATCTTCTGCCGTGGTCGGGCTTTGAGTCTTACTCAATTTCACACCTTGTAACACAGGTAAGAAACTCTTTCTTTGACTGTTCCATTTTGAACCACTTCAAAATCTTGTTAAGGTATGTACTCATTGAATAAACTTATCAAGCGTCTTGATCTATCTCTATAGATCTTGATGCTCAATATGTAAGCAGCTTCACCGAGGTCTTTCTTTGAAAAACTTCTTTCAAACACTCCTTTATGCTTTGCAGAATAATTCTACATTATTTCCGATCAACAATATGTCATTCACATATACTTATCAGAAATGCTGTAGTGCTCCCACTCACTTTCTTGTAAATACAGGCTTCACCGCAAGTCTGTATAAAACTATATCCTTTGATCAACTTATCAAAGTGTATATTCCAACTCCGAGATGCTTGCACCAGTCCATAGATGGATCGCTGGAGCTTGCATATTTTGTTAGCACTTTTAGGATTGACAAAACCTCCTGGTTGCATCATATACAACTCTTCTTTAATAAATCCATTAAGGAATGTAGTTTTTTTTATGCATTTGCCAGATTTCATAAAATGCGGCAATTGCTAACATGATTCAGACAGACTTTAAGTATAGATACGAGTAAGAAACTCTCTCATCGTAGTCAACACCTTGAACTTGTCGAAAACCTTTTGCGACAATTCTAGCTTTGTAGATAGTAACACTACTATCAGCGTCTGTCTTCCTCTTGAAGATCCATTTAATCTCAATGGCTCGCCGATCATTGGGCAAGTCAATCAAAGTCCACACTTTGTTCTCATATATGGATCTTATCTCAGATTTCATGGCCTCAAGCCATTTCGTGGAATCTGGGCTCATCATTGCTTCCTCATAGTTCGTAGGTTCGTCATGGTCAAATAACATGACCTCCAGAACAGGATTACCGTACCACTCTGGTGTGGATCTCACTCTGGTTTACCTACGAGGTTTGGTAGTAACTTGATCTGAAGTTACATGATCATCATCATTAACTTCCTCACTAATTGGTGTAGGAGTCACAGGAACAGATTTCTGTGATGAACTACTTTCCAATAAGGGAGCAGGTACAGTTACCTCATCAAGTTCTACTTTCCTCCCACTCACTTCTTTCGAGAGAAACTCCTTCTCTAGAAAGGATCCATTTTTAGCAATGAATGTCTTGCCTTCGGATCTGTGATAGAATGTGTAACCAACTGTCTCCTTTGGGTATCCTATGAAGACACATTTCTCCGATTTGGGTTTGAGCTTATCAGGATGAAACTTTTTCACATAAGCATCGCAACCCCAAAATTTTAAGAAACGACAACTTTGGTTTCTTGCTAAACCTCAGTTCATAAGGCGTCATCTCAACGGATTTTGATGGTGCCCTATTTAACGTGAATGCAGCTGTCTCTAATGCATAACCCCAAAACGATAGTGATAGATCGGTAAGATACATCATATATCGCACCATATCTAATAAAGTACGATTACGACGTTCGGACACACCATTACACCGTGGTGTTCCTGGTGGCGTGAGTAGTGAATCTATTTCACATTGTTTTAACTGAAGGCCAAACTCGTAACTCAAATACTCTTCTCTACGATCAGATCGTAGAAACTTTAGTTTTTCTTGTTACGATGATTTTCCACTTCACTCTGAAATTATATGAACTTTTCAAATGTTTCAGACTTATGTTTCATTAAGTACATATACCCATATCTGCTCAAATCATCTGTGAAGGTGAGAAAATAATGATATCCGCCACGAGCCTCAATATTCATTGGACCACATACATCTGTATGTATGACTTCCAACAAATCTGTTGCTCTCTCCATAGTTCCGGAGAATGGCGTTTTAGTCATCTTGCCCATGAGGCATGGTTCGCAAGCATCAAGTGATTCATAATCAATTGATTCCAAAATCCCATCAGTATGGAGTTTCTTCATGCGCTTTACACCCAACATGACCTAAACAGCAGTGCCACAAATAAGTTGCACTATCATTATTAACTTTGCATCTTTTGGCTTCAATATTATGAATATGTGTATCACTACGATCGAGATCCAACAAACCATTTTCGTTGGTGTGTATGACCATAGAAGGTTTTTATTCATGTAAACAGAACAACAATTGTTCTCTAACTTAAATGAATAACCGTATTGCAATAAACATGATCAAATCATATTCATGCTCAACGCAAACACCAAATGACACTTATTTAGTTTCAACACTAATCCCGAAAGTACAGGGAGTGTGCGATGATGATCATATCAATCTTGGAACTACTTCCAACACACATCGTCACCTCGCCTGTTTACTAGTCTCTGTTTATTCTGCAACTCCCGTTTCGAGTTACTTCTCTTAGCAACTGAACCAGTATCAAATACCGAGGGGTTGCTATAAACACTAGCAAAGTACACATCAATAACATGTATATCCAATATACCTTTGTTCACTTTGCCATCCTTCTTATCCACAAAATAGTTGGGGTAGTTCCGCTTCCAGTGACCAGTCCCTTTGCAGTAGAAGCACTTAGTCTCAGGCTTAGGACCAGAGTTAGGCTTCTTCACTTGAGCAGCAACTTGCTTGCCGTTCTTCTTGAAGTTTCCCTTCTTCCCTTTGCCCTTTTCTTGAAACTAGTGGTCTTGTTAACCATCAACACTTGATGCTCTTTCTTGATTTCTACCTTCGTCGATTTCAGCATCGCGAAGAGCTCGGGAATTACTTTCGTCATCCCTTACACACTATAGTTCATCACGAAGTTCTACTAACTTGGTGATGGTGACTAGAGAATTCTGTCAATCACTATTTTATCTGGAAGATTAACTCCCACTTGATTCAAGTGATTGTAGTACCCAGACAATCTGAGCACATGCTCACTAGTTGAGCGATTCTCCTCCATCTTTTAGCTATAGAACTTGTTGGAGACTTCATATCTCTCAACTCGGGTATTTGCTTGAAATATTAACTTCAACTCCTGGAACATCTCATATGGTCCATGACGTTCAAAACGTCTTTGAAGTCCCGATTCTAAGCCGTTAAGCATGGTGCACTAAACTATCAAGTAGTCATCATATTGAGCTAGCCAAACGTTCATAACGTCTGCATCTGCTCCTGCAATCGGTCTGTCACCTAGCGGTGCATTAAGGACATAATTCTTCTGTGCAGCAATGAGGATAATCCTCAGATCACGGATCCAATCCACATCTTTGCTACTAACATCTTTCAACATAATTTTTCTCTAGGAACATATCAAAAATAAATACAGGGAAGCAACAACGCGAGCTATTGATCTACAACATAATTTGCAAAAATACTATCAGGACTAAGTTCATGATAAATTTAAGTTCAATTAATCATATTACTTAAGAACTCCTACTTAGATAGACATCCCTCTAATCCTCTAAGTGATCACGTGATCCAAATCAACTAAACCATGTCCGATCATCACGTGAGATGGAGTAGTTTCAATGGTGAACATCACTATGTTGATCATATCTACTATATGATTCACGCTCGACCTTTCGGTCTCCGTGTTCCGAGGCCATATCTGCATATGCTAGGCTCGTCAAGTTTAACCTGAGTATTCGGCGTGTGCAACTGTTTTGCACCCGTTGTATTTGAACGTAGAGCCTATCACACCCGATCATCACGTGGTGTCTCAGCACAAAGAACTTTCGCAACGGTGCATACTCAGGGAGAACACTTTTATCTTGAAATTTTAGTGAGAGATCATCTTATAATGCTACCGTCAATCAAAGCAAGATAAGATGCATAAAGGATTAACATCACATGCAATCAATATAAGTGATATGATATGGCCATCATCATCTTGTGCTTGTGATCTCCATCTCCGAAGCACCGTGCTTGTGATCTCCATCTCCGAAGCACCGTCATGATCACCATCGTCATCGGCGCGACACCTTGATCTCCATCGTAGTATCGTTGTCGTCTTGCCAACTTATTGCTATTACGACTATCGCTACCGCTTAGTGATAAAGTAAAACAATTACATGGCGATTGCATTTCATACAATAAAGCGACAACCATATGGCTCCTGCCAGTTGCCGATGACTCGGTTACAAAACATGATCATCTCATACAACAAATTATATCACATCATGTCTTGACCATATCACATCACAACATGCCCTGCAAAAACAAGTTAGACGTCCTCTACTTTGTGGTTGCAAGTTTTACGTGGCTGGTACGGGCTTAGTAAGAACCGTTCTTACCTACGCATCAAAACCACAATGATAGTTTGTCAAGTTGGTGCTGTTTTAACCTTCGCAAGGACCGGGCGTAGCCACACTCGGTTCAACTAAAGTGAGAGAGACAGACACCCGCCAGTCACCTTTAAGCAACGAGTGCTCGCAACGGTGAAACCAGTCTCGCGTAAACGTACGCGTAATGTCGGTCCGGGCCGCTTCATCTCACAATACCGGTGAACCAAAGTATGACATGCTGGTAAGCAGTATGACTTATATCGCCCACAACTCACTTGTGTTCTACTCGTGCATAGCATCAACACATAAAACCAGGCTCGGATGCCACTGTTGGGGAACGTAGTAATTTCAAAATTTTCCTACGCACACGCAAGATCATGGTGATGCATAGCAATGAGAGGGGAGAGTGTTGTCCACGTACCCTCGTAGACCGACAGCGCAAGCGTTATCACAACGCGGTTGATGTAGTCGTACGTCTTCACGATCTGACCGATCAAGTACCGAACGCACGGCACCTCCGAGTTCTACACACGTTCAGCTCGATGACGTCCCTCGAACTCCGATCCAGCCGAGTGTTGAGGGAGAGTTTCGTCAGCACGACGGCGTGGTGACGATGATAATGTTCCACCGACGCAGGGCTTCGCCTAAGCTCCGCAACGGTATTATCGAGGTGTAATATGGTGGAGGGGGGGCACCGCACACGGCTAAAATATCGTATATCAAGTGTGTCCATGGGGTGCCCCCCTGCCCCCGTATATAAAGGAGCAAGGGGGAGGCCGCCGGCCTAGGGAGGAGAGGCGCGCCAGAAGGGGGAGTCCTACTCCCACCGGGAGTAGGACTCCTCCTTTCCTTGTTGGAATAGGAGAAGGGAAGGGAGAAGGAGAAAGAAGGAAGGGGGCGCCCCCCTTCCCTAGTCCAATTCGGACCAGATCATGGGGAGGGGCGCGGCCACCTTTTGAGGCCTTTCTCTCCTTTCCCGTATGGCCCATTAAGGCCCAATACGAATTCCCGTAACTCTCCGGTACTCCGAAAAATACCCGAATCACTCGGAACCTTTTCCGAATTCCGAATATAGTCGTCCAATATATCGATTTTTACGTCTCAGCCATTTCGAGACTCCTCGTCATGTCCCCGATCTCATCCGGGACTCCAAACTCCTTCAGTACATCAAAACTCAATAAAATTGTCATCGTAACGTTAAGCGTGCGGAACCTACGGGTTCCAGAACTATGTAGACATGACCGAGACACCTCTCCGGTCAATAACCAATAGCGGGACCTGGATGCCCATATTGGCTCCCACATATTCTATGAAGATCTTTATCGGTCAGACCGCATAACAACATACGTTGTTCCCTTTGTCATCGGTATGTTAGTTGCCCGAGATTCGATCGTCGGTATCTCGATACCTAGTTCAATCTCGTTACCGGCAAGTCTCTTTACTCGTTCCGTAATACATCATGCTGCAACTAACTCATTAGTCACAATGCTTGCAAGGCTTATAGTGATGTGCATTACCGAGTGGGCCCAGAGATACCTCTCCGACAATCGGAGTGACAAATCCTAATCTCGAAATACGCGAACCCAACAAGTACCTTTGGAGACACCTGTAGAGCACCTTTATAATCACCCATTTACGTTGTGACGTTTGGTAGCACACAAAGTGTTCCTCCGGTAAACGGGAGTTGCATAATCTCATAGTCATAGGAACATGTATAAGTCATGAAGAAAGCAATAGCAACATACTAAATGATCGGGTGCTAAGCTAACGGAATGGGTCAAGTCAATCACGTCATTCTCCTAATGAGGTGATCCTGTTAATCAAATGACAACTCATGTCTATGGCTAGGAAACATAACCATCTTTGATTAACGAGCTAGTCAAGTAGAGGCATACTAGTGACACTCTGTTTTTCTATGTATTCACACATCTATTATGTTTCCGGTTAATACAAATCTAGCATGAATAATAAACATTTATCATGATATAAGGAAATAATAATACTTTATTATTTCCTCTAGGGCATATTTCCTTCATCAGCAGCCCCGGCAAGGTCCTTGCCGGGGCAGCTCGCCCCACACCAACTGAGCAAGCCACCCTTGAGCCCACGGTCCCCAACGCCATCATCGACGTGGGGCCAGGTCTCGGGAAGGCACCTTTGTGGTGGCATGCAGATCTTTGCAAAGACATGTTCAAGATCAGACGAGGATTAGAAGACGACGATCCTCGGCAAGATCCTTGCCGAGGAAGGCCATCAGACCCCCGGCAAGATCCTTGCCGGGGACTACATAGCGCCATGGCAAAACCCTTGCCGGGCCACCCGACGATGCCCTCGCCAAGGACGCCAGCGGGGCCACCACCAGGCCCGCGCCAACCAAGTTTCCACCACCGTTCACATGTAGCTGCCAGCCCAACCAGCTGGGCAGGCACCTGCGTGGCAACATGCAGCTCCTAGGCCAACTCATCGAGCGCCTCCGTGGCGGCATGCAGATCTTCGTGATGGCTCCGCCACTGCGCCACCTCAGCTGCCTGCCTGCCTACATGGCACCACGCACCTCACTGGCCAGGGCGCGTGTCAAGGCGTGGAGGAGCGGCGACGGACGGGACGGGCCTCGCCCCCGTCCACCTCCCGTGTGTCACTGTGGCAGCCCCTTTAAACTATAAAAGGAGGCCCATGACATACTAGAGAAGGATTCGGCTCTTTTGAACCACGCACTGACCACAGCTAGTTCGAGAGCTCAAGAACTCTCAGAAATACACCCACCAAAGCAGGACTAGGGTTTTACGCATCCTCGCGGCCCGAACCTGGGTAAACGATCCTTGTGTTGTCTACTAGCCCTGCTCTCCTCACAACCCGGCGCCCCGGCAACCGTAGTTGGGATTCTTGTGATACCATAGGTGTTGTTCCACACCGACATCTTTGGCGCGCCAGGTAGGGGGCGCAATTGTGAGAATCTGGTCTGGTAGTTAGGCTAGCAGTTCTTCGTCGCCGGATCCAAAGATGGAGCTGGGCCCCCCGCAGGCGGCGCGGGGCCCTCTAGGAGTGTTGCTGTGCCACCCCTAGGCGGCGCACGGCACGGTGATCGGCTCGTTGGGAGCCAAACGGCCCGTGCCGGTGCGGATGAGCAGCGGACCGGACGCAGACAGGACCCGGGCCGCGGCCCGCGAGCACCAGCATCGCCCAGGCAGTCAGAGCCTCTCGTTCGCGCGCCAGAGGACCGGCTACACGTCGCCGGATCCAAAGACGGAGCTGGGCCCCCCGCAGGCGGCGCGGGGCCCTCCAGGAGTGTTGCTGTGCCACCCCTAGGCGGCGCAGCGACCTCCAGGACGCCCACACCCGCGACCACCGCGCACTCTTCCCATGGTGTGCGCGCCGAGCAGCATCACCACATCCGTGACCCTGGGCACCACCGTGGGAAGAGCCCTGTGCGTCATCCGCAAGATGAAGGGGTTCAGCACGCTCGCCGAAGCGCTGGCGAAAATGGCACGCAGCCGCTGTGTCGTAACGGAGCTCATTCTAACGTAGTTAGAAGTCGAAGCGCGCCGCGATCAACGCAGCTGTCACCGCCGCCCACGCCAGCGGAAGCTTTGGCGCGCGCGCAGCTGCTCCTCGACTTCCCTCCTGCTGCAGAGAAGCTCGACGAGTGGAGGGCCACCATCCGAAGCCTCGTCGCCGTCGCAAACAAAGACGATCCGCGACCGGCGGGGCCCTCGGGTCGGCGCTCCATCGAGCCACCACATGCTGGCGCTGGGAGGACCGGGGGAGCTGCGGCCACGGTGCACTCTCTTCCTCCTCGCCAGCTACCGCAGGCGTCGGCCCATCGCGACGACGCTTGCGATAACATCTCCATAGCATCGTCCGACCCGTGGACCCTCCGCGACCAGCGCCAGGTCCTTCGGGAAACGAGCTCACGAAGACGCTCGAACCACTATCGCGTGCCAGCGCGAAACGCGCCGCCAGTCGGACAAGCGGGCGGGACCCGCTATGGACCACCCAGCACCGGGGGGCTCCGGCGGCCTACCTTACGAGGTGGGCTGCCCGACCTTTACTCGCGAGCTGCGGCAGTTCCAGTGGCCGTCCCACGGCACGTTCAAACCCGACGTCGGTGAGAAGTACACTGGCAAGACCCATCCGTCCGAGTTCCTCAGCATCTACACCATCGCGATGCAGGCTGCTGGAGCTTGTGATGACAAGGTGCTTGCCAATTATTTCCTGCTGGCGCTGAAGCCCAATGTGGTGTCTTGGTTGACGCACTTGCCGGCGGATTCCATTTCTTCCTGGTCGGATCTGTGCCATGAGTTCGTTGGCGCCTTCATGGGAGGCCACCAAGCTCATGGCCAGGCCAGTGATCTGCATATCATTCCCCAGAAGGAAGGTGAGACCCTACGCAAGTACATCCAGAGATTCAGCCGGGTGCAGTACAACATCCCCGACGTTCATCCCGCCGCTGTGATTAGCGCGTTCCACCAGAACATGCGCAATCACAAGATGCGCGAAGAGCTGGCAATGACCAAAGTTAAGGATGTGGCCGAGCTCTACGTTCTGGCCGATAGGTGCGCCCGGCTGAAGAGGGAAGGAAGTACCCCGGCGAAGACGCCGGCGCGAAAATCGACTCTACCGATGAAGACGCCGCTACCCCGACGAAGAAGGGCCGGCGTCGCAACAGGAAACACAAAGGCAAGGCCATGCTTGCCGTTGAGGGATCTGACGACACCGGCGCCGGCAAGAAGGTCAAGGAAGACGCCCCCGGCAAGGAGATTGCCGGGTGCACCGCCTGCCGGGCCTTGGCGGCTACCGACAAGCAAGGAAGCTCCGGCAAGCAATACTGCAAGATCCACCGCACCAAGGGCCACGACCTCGAGAACTGCCGGCAAGTCGAGCTGCTTGCTAAGAAGCAATAGTCTGAGTACGAGAGGCGGGACAAGGAGAAGGACCAGGACGGTGCGGAGGGGTCTGTCAAGAAGCATGGCGGCCAAGGAGGCCGCCCCGGCAAGGACAACCAGCAAAAGAGGCCCGCTCGGGGCCGCGACAAGAAATCCAAGAGACCACTCTCCCCGGAAAGGAAGCAGACCGCGACTGGATCATGTACTTTGATGGGGCTTTCTCACTGCAAGGCGCCGGTGCTGGTGTGCTGCTTGTCGCACCCACCAGAGAACACCTCAAGTACGTGATCCAGATGCACTTCCCCAGGGAGATGTCCACCAACAACACTGTTGAGTACGAGGGATTGCTTGCCGGTCTCAGGATCGTGGCAGACCTCGGGGTTAAGAAGCTCATCATCAGGGGTGACTCGCAGCTCGTTGTCAGACAGGTCAACAAGGATTATCAGAGCCCATTAATGGAAGCTTACGTAGATGAGGTGAGGAAGCTAGAGGAACGCTTTACGGTATCCAGGCGGAGCACGTCCCCCGAGCGGAGAATGACATCGCCGATTACCTGTCAAAGCGTGCCGCATAAAGCTACCTGTGGAACCAGGTACCTTTTTGCTCCGGTTAACTCAACCATCCGTCGAACCATCAGTGGGGCAGAACAAGCGGAGGAAATCAGGTCCCGGCAAGTACTTTCCTACCGAGCCCCCTGGGGCTGCCGGCAAGGGTGTTGCCGCAGACGCTCAGCCTGCCCAAGAGCAACTGGCTCCGGCAGGGCGTGAAGCCCTGGCCGTAGAGACAACCGCTCCCATGGCGGAAGAGATGCCTTTGGTCCTTGCCATCGAGCCCCAGGCTCCGGCATGGGCGCAACATACCGTCCAATTCCTCCAAACAGGGGAGCTTCCTGAGGAGCAGGAAGAAGCGAAGAAAGTAGCCCGTCGGTCCACCCTGTACCAGTTCGTCGATGACGTCCTGTACCGGAGAAGGCCGAACGGTGTGAAACTCAAGTGCATCCCCCGGGAGGAAGGACTGAAGCTGTTGGCAGAGATACATGGATGCATATGTGGCTCCCACTCCCACATAGGGTCGAGGGGCCTTGCCGGGAAGGCGTTCCGGCAAGGCTTCTCCTGGCCCACCGCCCTCCAGGATGCGACGGCACTAGTAACCAAGTGTGAAGCATGCCAGTTCCATTCAAAGAAGCTTCATCAACCAGCTCAAGCCCTTCAAACAATCCCTCTCTCCTGGCCATTCTCGGTATGGGGGCTCGATATACTGGGCCCTTTCGCGCCGCGCTGTCGGGGGCTTTGAGTACTTGTACGTTGCAATCGACAAGTTCACAAAGTGGCCGGAGGTGGAAGCAGTGAGGAAGGTGACTTCTCAGTCAGCCGTCAAGTTCTTCAAAGGACTGGTCTGCCATTTTGGTGTGCCAAACAGAGTCATCACCGACAACGGCACGCAGTTCACAAGCCACACCTTCATGCAGTACATCCAAGACCTCGGCAGCAAGGTCTGTTTTGCTTCCGTGGCACATCCACGGAGCAACGGCCAAGCTGAGAGGGAAAATGCTGAAGTGTTGCGAGGCCTGAGAACAAAGACGATTGACAAGCTACACAAGAGTGGAAGGCGCTGGATTGATGAGTTGCCGGCGGTTCTTTGGTCAATCAGGACGACGCCAAATCGAGCCACCGGCCAGACACCTTTTGCCCTGGTATACGGGGCAGAAGCAGTTCTCGCCACGGAACTCAAATACGGGTCACCTCGAGTGCTCGCTTATGATGAGCTTGAGCTAGAGCCATTGCACCAAGATGACGCGATGCTCCTTGAGGAAGATCGTCTTCGGGTGGTTGTGAGAGCGGCACGCTACCAGCAAGCCTTGCGCCGCTACCATAGCGCAAGGTTCATGCCCGAAGCTTTGAGGAAGGCGACCTTGTTCTTCGGCGCGTTCAGTCGGCCAAGAATTCCAACAAGTTGACGCCGAAGTGGGAAGGCCCTTATCGGGTAATACGAGTCACCAGGCCTGGCGCAGTTCGCCTGGAGACCGAGGATGCCGTCCCAGTGAGCAACTCCTGGAACATTGAGCATCTTCGCAAGTTTTACCCGTAAGGCGCGGCTTGTCGGGCCTCCCGGCAAGCCACCTTTTGTACAAGCTTTGCCGGCAAGGCATGTGACCCTTTGTACAAAGCCAGGCGCAGACCCTGAGCGTAAATAAATGAAGCGCTGGCGCACTAAGTCCTAGCATGCATGCTAGGTCGAGTCTCTTCCTTGGTTAGGGTTGATAGTGCTCAGCAGCGACTAACCCCTAGCTTAGAGGTCGAGTGCGCATCTATCTGTTTCTCTTCTGTCCTCTTTTTGTTCGCAGGGCACATGAGCACTTCTGCTGAGCTACTTGGAAGAAAGAAAACGGACCGGCGTCCCGACCCCGGCGAACCAGAGTTGCCGGGGGCTACAAGCATGGGGATCCAACCGCGGCAAGACAAGGTTGCCAGGGGCTGCAGATCCAGATAAGTCTTTTATCCTCTATCATGCATTTCGGAATGGGACTGGGCATGTGAAACCTCGTTTTTATCTCTAGGCTGCCGTGCTCCCCTTTTTCCTATACCTAAGGATTATTTCCTGGGTCCGGATTTGGTTGTAGCCGCGACGGCAAGGAGGTTGAGCGAGGGGCCTAAAGCCCACTTCATCCCTGCCTCCGCCAAGAGCGCGAGAACGGTCGAGTGGAGTGGGGGGACGGCAAGGCCTGTTGCCGGGCGAAAAACGTTTATCTAAAACAATAACAAGGATTCGCTCCTTGTCGCGGGACTTACCCACAAACGAAAAACCCGGCAAACATCCCTTT
Source organism: Aegilops tauschii subsp. strangulata (assembly GCF_002575655.3). NCBI lineage: Eukaryota > Viridiplantae > Streptophyta > Magnoliopsida > Poales > Poaceae > Aegilops > Aegilops tauschii. The sequence goes on from NC_053038.3 coordinate 191,121,577, forward strand.
TTCATTAAAAACATCCCATACAGGTACAGTTCGTACGAAATGAAAAACATGAACAAAGGGGATAACAAGCTTTAAATTTAACAAGGCCCGCACGCTTACAGATTAAAAAAGAGATAAGGTGACCGTGATCCCTTTCTTGTCCCTCTCCTCAGGAGGCAGGTCAAGGAGGCGAGAGGGCAAAAGGGGCGCCTAGGCGAGCTACAAGCAGCAGAAAGCACCAAGAGAACACCTCGGTGGCCGCCCACGGGCGGGCCAGTGATGACGGTGCCGGGAAAGGAGCTGGAAGACGAGCAACAGGACCGACAATACACGATGAAGGCGTCGGTGCCCGCGTACTCCGAGTTGACGGCCTTGCCGCCCACCCTCTTCCTCTTCCACAGCCTCCCGACGCCAGCCGCCCAAGGAGACGGCCCCGAGAAGTTCAAGGAGCTGGCCCCACCCCCGGCAAAACCCTGCCGGAGGAGCGGCCAGGTGCAGATGCTGCAGCTGCCGCACCCCCCCAGGCGCGGGGCGTCCCACGCCTAGTCGGACTCGTCCCCGCTGTCCTCCCCTTCACTTTCGCTCGAGGAAGAGCTTCCATCGTCGGAATCTCCATCAGAGGAGCTCTCCACGCAGCATTTCAGGCGAGTTCCAAACTCTCCGAAGACTTTAACGGAGACCAGGCCGTCCTCCATTAATTTGAAGTACAGGACGAGCCCCGCCGTCAGACTATGGATGCGGGCGAACATCTTCCATTCACGGCGGAGGTACATAACTCGAGGAGCTGGGAAGTCGACGTCGACCCGCGTGCCCCCGTTCCCGCAGCCCCTCATGTGCAACCTGAGGGTCTGTGGCAGGTCACGCTCCATCACCCAACCAAACGGGGCAGGGAGACGAAGACAACGACGCGGAGGCCGGCGCAGCCTGATGAAGAACTCGCAAGGTGGTCTTCAATGTGGCCCTCCATCGGGAAGGGCATCATTGGCGGGGGCAAGGCCGGCGCGCCGCCCCGTCCTCCTCTTCCACGAGTGCTACGGCCTCTGCCCCGGCCTCGCCCATGGCCTCGCCCCCTCCCCCTTCCCCTCGCGGCCGGTTCCACCACCGCGGGCTCGGGAGGAGGAGGGACGCGCTGTCGAGCGGCGACCCTCGCTGCCACCGTCGGGGGACCAGGATTCCCCTTCTCCATGGCGGGTGAGAGGAAGAAGCAGAAGCAGGAGGAGATAGAAGATGGAAGAATGCGGGATGCCATCCCCCTTCCCCCTCTTTATAAAGGAGCGGGGTTGGGGCTCAGCCGCCCCACTCGACCAATCCAGACACCGGAGGCGCAGGGAATCAGGACCGACCCGCTGCCCCAACCAGCGACGGCCTGGTTTTCCGCCTCCACCGCTTGCGACCCCAGGCGCATGAAGGACGCGTGGCGGATGTGCAGAACTGAGGGGACGGGTGAAGCGACCTCTCCCCACCCCATGATCGTGGGGAGTGGACGCCTTGAAGACCGCGCCCCAGCCCCGCTCAGTAAATGAGCCGCGCCTCCACGCCTCCCTCTTTTTACAGGGAAGGCGCGAGCCGCCTCTTTACTGCGATATGACGCATGCGTGTGGAAACCGCCCCACGCATGCCGCCCACGTCACGCACACCCCTCCATGCCGCGCCGCGTGCGCGGGTCATGGGAAGCGAAGCGCGCTAAGAGTCTTACCACGGTAAAAACCGCCCCACCTGCCCGCGCACCATTTTGCACCTGGCCCAACAACGTGTCGCGCTTATGTGTGGCCCAGGCCCAGGGGCTCCTGTCGGTGTACAAAAATAGGGGCACGCTTTTGTACCCCTTTACCTGTGCACGGGCAGTCGGAGCCGCGCCCACGGCCACACCAAGCAGAACGGGGGAGGTGAGCCAAGGTAAGACCGAAGCCCAAGACAATCAAAGCAACGCCAAGGCCAAGACCACAAAGAGCAGAGGGACGAAGCAGGTTCCCCCGGCAAGACCCTTGCCGGGCAGCCTCAGTAGCCCTGGCAAGGTCCTTGCCGAGGCAACTCGCTCCACACCAATAGAGCAAGCACCCCTTGAGCCCACGGTCCCCAACGCCATCATCGACGTGGGGCCAGGGCTCGAGAAGGCACCTCTATGGTGGCATGCAGATCTTTGTGAAGACATGTTCAAGATCAAACAAGGATTAGAAGACGACGATCCTCGGCAAGATCCTTGCCGAGGAAGGCCACCAGACCCCCGGCAAGATCCTTGCCGGGAACGACAACGCGCCACGGCAAGACCCTTGCCGGGCCACCCGGCAAGGCCCTCTCCAAGGACGCCAGCGGGGCCACCGCCAGGCCCGCTCCAACCAAGCTTCCACCGCCATTCACATGCAGCTGCCAGCCCAACCAGCTGGGCGGGCACCTGCGTGGCAACATGCAGCTCCCAGGCCAACTCATCGAGCGCCTGCGTGGCGGCATGCAGATCTTCGTGAAGGCTCCGCCACTGCGCCACCTCAGCTGCCTGCCTGCCTACATGGCACCACGCACCTCACTGGCTAGGGCGCGTGTCAAGGCGAGGAGGAGCGGCGACGGACGGGATGGGCCTCGCCCCCGTCCCCAATAAAGCAAGGGACACCTAAGCTACGTATTAAATGCGTCTTGTCCTGTAATACGAGCGATAAGCTCAGGACACTGTACGCCTTTCCACCTCCTGTGTGTCACTGTGGCAGCCCCTTTCAACTATAAAAGGAGGCCCATGACATACTGGAGAAGGATTCGGCTCTTTCGAACCACGCACTGACCACAGCTAGTTCGAGAGCTCAAGAACTCTCAGAAATACACCCACCAAAGCAGGACTAGGGTTTTACGCATCCTCGCGGCCCGAACCTGGGTAAACGATCCTTGTGCTGTCTACTAGCCCTGCTCTCCTCACAACCCTGCGCTCCGGCAACCGTAGTAGGGATTCTTGTGATCCCATAGGTGTCGTTCCACACCGACAAACCTGAACATGACCAGCCACTTGGGCAACCACATATCCTATTTGAGCAACACACGATATAGTTGTTTTTATCTACACCATATCTTTTAGGACTCATATTGACATGGAGATTTGGCTGGTCTCACCTTGAGGTCAGAGGGGGTCGGTGACGGGGACTACGGCGGGGATGATGGAGGGGCTCCTTGATTTCAGCAAAAGCAAAAACCCTATAAGTTATCACTAATACATCTCGAATAATTGCTTAACCTAAAAAAAAATAACAAATATGACATGTTCAACTAGTTCTATTAATTCAACTAGTTCTTACTAAATATAAACTTACTATAAATAGAAAAAAACTAATTCTTTCTAAAAATAAAGTAGTTCAACTATTTATATTAATTTTCTTACTAAAAATACATTAGTTCTATTAATTCAACTAGTTCAACTAGTTTATTAATTTGCTTACTAAACTAGTTCAACTAAAACTAAACTAGTTCAACTAGTTTATTAATTTACTTACTAATTATTTCAAACACTTACTAAAACAGTAAAAAAACTACATTGTACAATAGTAAGAAACATCTATTATTAACCATACTGCCCTAGTTAACTAGTACCATCACTACTACTAACTAACATCTACTACTACTAAAAATCATTATCTATGAACCCTAAATTAACATCTACTACTACTAAAAACATCTACTAACTAAGTAGAGAGAGAGGGGGTGGGGGAGGGGTGGGGGGCTTACAGAGAGGGGAGAGATGGTGGCGGGAGGTGCTCGGCGACGGAGAGGTAGGGGCGGCGAGGGCGGGCTCGGGATCGGGAGGAGCGGTCCTGGGCGGGCTCGGGCGGTGGCGGTGAGATCGAGGGTGGCGACGGTGAGGTCGAGAGTGGCGGCGGGCGACGGCGGTGAGGTTGAGGGCGGCCTCGGCCGGCGGCGGTGAGGGCAGGCTGGGGCTCGGGCGGCGGCGATAGAGGAGTAGGCGAACAGGGGGGAAGGAGGACTTAGCAAAATTCTGAGCTCGCGGGTGGTTAAGTCGAACTAGCAGTAGCGCGCTTTAGGAAACACGCTATAGCTAATTTACCTATAGCGCGTTTTAGAGAAAAACGCTACTGCTAAGTCTACGCACGCATCAAAAATATACATTGGTCATCATTGATCTTTTTGTGTAGAATCTAAATAGTCAACATGAATCCTCACAGTACCTGTATAGGCGCTGGTGAAGATTCATATTGCAGCCACAAATCCTACACATATAGTTCAATGAAGACCAAGTGCCCAAGATAGTTTGAGAAGTAACATATTAAGGTGGTAAACACCTTGTTTGCTGAGCAGTATGGGACTAAACTTAATTAGGTGCAATACTTAGCAGTAGCGAGTTTTGAAGAAAAACGTTGCTACTACGTACTTTAGCAGTAGCGCGTCCAGGGAAGGGCGCTACTACTATATCTAGCCTGGAGGCAACGTCGTGGCAATTATAGTAGTAGCTCTTGTTTCACCTAGAGCGCTACTGCTACCGGGTTATTAGTAGCGCGGTTTCCTCAAGCTCGCTACTGCTAATTAGTAGTAGCGTTTGTTTTTAAACCGCGCTACTGCTAAGATTCTGTGTATAAGGTTTTCCCTAGTAGTGCATATCAAGTTCACATCATTACTTGCAACATGATTTCTACCGTGACCTCAAGAACAAAAGTAACTACTCACAAATGATAATCATGCTCAAGATCAGAGGGGTGTTAAATAGCATATTGGATTTGAACATATTATCTTCGACCAAATAAACCATATAGTAATCAACTACAAGATGTAATCAACACTACTAGTCACCCACAAGCACCAATCTATATTTCCGGTACAAAGATTGAACACAAGAGATGAACTAGGGTTTGAGAGGAGATGGTGTTGTTGAAGATTTTCATGGAGATTGCCCTCCCCAAGATGGGAGAGTTGTTGGCAATGATGATGACGATGATTTCCCCCTCCGAAGGGAAGTTCCCCCGGCGGAATCACTCCGCCGGAGGGCAAAAGTGCTCCTGCCCAAGTTCCACCTCGAGACGGCGCTCCTGCCCAAGTTCCACCTCAAGACGGCGACGCTCCGTCCTCAAAGTCCTCTCCTTATTTTTTCTAGGTCAAAATGACTTATATACTAGAAGATGGGCACCAGAGGTGGGCCGAGGGGAGCACAACCCACCAGGGCACACCTGGGCTCCGTGGCGCACCCAAGTTGGTTGTGCCCACCTGGCGGCCCCCCTCTAGTACTTATTGGCTCCAATATTCCTCATATATTCCATAAAAAATCTCCGTAAAGTTTTAGCTTGTTTGGAGTTGTGCAGAATAGGTGGCCTGATGTAGCTTTTCCAGGTCCAGATTTCTAGCTGCCGGAATTCTACCTCTTTGTCTATACCTTGCATATTATGAGAGAAAAGGCATTAGAATTACTCGAAAAAGCATTATTATGCATAAAAACATCATAAATAATAGTAGGAAAACATGATGCAAAATGGACGTCTCAACTCCCCCAAGCTTAGACCTCGCTTGTCCTCACGCAAAAACCGAAATCGAAAAACATGTCCACATGCTTAGAGAGAGGTGTCGATAAAAAAATACAGACATAGAAGCATCATGTGAACTATTATAACAATAATAAACATGTCCACATTCTATCTATTTCATTTCTTTCATGCATGTGTAAATCATTTTCATGGTCTAGCAGATATTGTTCTAAAGGGTTAGTAGGAGGCACAACAATGGAAGCAAGACCAATTATTTCATCCTTACTAGGCAATTCTTTTTTATGAGGTTTTCTACTAAAGTTGGAAAAACTAAACTGATGAGACTTATCACCAAAGCTGACACCGACATTTTGTTTCTTACAATCTATTTTAGCATTGACGGTGTTCAAGAAAGGTCTTCCAAAGATAATGGGACAAAAGTCATCTTATGGGGAACCAAGAACAAGAAAATAAGTAGGATAATTTATTTTCCCACACAAGACTTCAACATATCTAACAATCCCAAGTGGTGTGATGGTGTCTCTATTAGCAACTTTAATAGTAGCATATATTTCTTCTATTTTAGCGGGTGCTATGCCATCCATAATTTCTTGACATAAGGTAAAGGGAATAACACTCACGCTAGCACCAATGTCACATAAACCATGATAACACTGATCTCCTATTTTAACTAAGACAACAGGCATGCAGATAACGGGTCTATGTTTATCCTCTTTATCAGGTTTGGCAATTCTAGTGGTTTCATTACAGAAGTAAATAACATGCCCATCTATATTTTCTTCCCGGAGATCCTTAACCATAGCAACACTAGTTATACTTTGATTTGTTCATCAGGTTTTTGTGTTCTAATATAACTTTTGTTAACCACAGTTGAAACTTTAGCATGTTCCTTTATCCGAACAGGGAAAGGTGGTTTCTCAATATAAGCAGTAGGAACAACTGGATCAACATTATAAATAATAGTTTCCTCTTTAGCTAGTACCGGTTCTTTAATTTCTTCTTTAATAGGTGGGTGATATTTAAACCACTTGTCCTTAGGGAGATGAACATGAGTAGCAAATGATTCACAAAAGGAGGCTACTATCTCAGAGTCAAGACCAAATTTAGTGCTAAACTTTTGAAAAGCATCGGTATTCATAAAAGATTTAACACAATTATACTTAAGCTTAATACCTGACTCTTTACCTTCATCGAGTTCCCAATCTTCAGAGTTGTGTTTAATTCTTTCCAAAAGATCCCACCTGAATTCAATAGTCTTATTCATAAAAGAACCAGCACAAGAAGTATCAAGCATGGATCGATTGTTATGATAAAGCTGAGCATAAAAATTCTGGATAATAATTTCTCTTGAGAGCTCATGATTGGGGCATGAATATAACATTGACTTAAGCCTCCCCCAAGCTAGAGCAATAATTTCTACTTCACAAGGCAAAAAATTATATATGTAATTCCGATCACGATGAACTAGATGCATAGGATAATTTTTTGGTGAAACTCCAATTTCAATCGATTCCAATTCCAAGATCCAATATCATCGCATAGCCTATACCATGCCAATGCTTTTCCATTCAAAGATAAAGGGAAAACCTTCTTCTTAACTTCATCTTCGGGTAAACCTACAAGCTTAAACAATCCACAAATTTCTTCCACCTATATCATGTGAATATCAGGATGTTCTATTCCATCTCCTGCATAAGGATTAGCTAGCAGTTGTTCTATCATACCCCGAACGAATTTCATATTGAATATTTTTAGTAGGTGCAGTAGGCTGAGGGGTAGCTAATTGTGGTTCCGGTCGAGGTGAAGATACCCCGAACAAACCCCTCAAAGGATTGTTTTCCATAGTAATAAGTGACAGTAAATTTCAGCACACTATATAAATGTTTCCTTACCAAATTTCACTCGCTTCACTCCCCGGCAACGGCACCAGAAAATAGCCTTGATGACCCACAAGTATATGGTATCAATTGTATCCTTTTCGATAAGTAAGTGTCGAACCCAACGAGCAAAAGAAGGAAATGAGAAGTGGTTTTCAGCAAGGTAATGTCTACAAGTGCTGAAATTGTAAGTAGCAGAGTAGTTTGATAGTAAGATAATTTGTAACGGGCAAGTAATGGTAACGGTAACAAAAGTGCAGCAAGGTAGCCCAATCCTTTTGAGGCAAAGGACATGCCAAAACGGTCTCTTATAATAAGCAAAGCGTTCTTCAGGGTACACGGGAATTTCATCTAGTCACTTTCATCATGTTGGTACGATTCGTGTTCGCTACTTTGATAATCTGATATGTGGGTGGACCGGTGCTTAGGTGATGTTCTTACTTGAAAAAACCTCCTACTTATGATTAACCCCCTCACAAGCATCCGCAACTATGATAAAAGTATTAAGAATAAATTCTAACCATAGCATTAAACTTTTGGATCCATTCGGTCCCTTACGGAGTAGCGCATAAACTAGGGTTTAAGCTTCTGTCACTCTGGCAACCCATTATCTAATAACTACTCCACAATGCATTCCCTTAGGCCTGAATATGGTGAAGTGTCATGTAGTGACGTTCACATGTCACCACTAAGGGAATCACAACATACATACTGTCAAAATATCGAACACATATCAAGTTCACATGATTACTTGCAACATGATTTCTCTCGTGACCTCAAGAACAAAAGTAACTACTCACAAATGATAATCATCCTCAAGCTCAGAGGGGTTTTAAATAGCATAACAGATTTGAACATATAATCTTCTACGAAATAAACCATATAGTAATCAACTAGAACATGTAATCAACACACTAGTCACCCACAAGCACCAATCTATAGTTCTGGTACAAAGATTGAACACAAGAGATGAACTAGGGTTTGAGAGGAGATGGTGATGTTGAAGATGTTGATGCAGATTGCCCTCCCCAAGATGGGAGAGTTGTTGGTGATGATGATGACGATGATTTCCCCCACGGGGAGGGAGGTTCCCTCGGCAGAATCGCTCCAGCGGAGGGCAAAAGTGCTCCTGCCCAAGTTCTGCCTCGATACGGCGGCGCTCCATCCGGAAAGTCCTCTCCTTATTTTTTTTTCTAGGTCAAAATGACGTATATACCAGAGGATGGGCACCAGAGGTGGGCCGAGGGGAGCACAACCCACCAGGGCGCGCCTGGGCTCCCTGGCGCACCCAAGTGGGTTGTGCCCACCTGGCGCCCCCCCTCTGGTACTTATTGGCTCCAATATTCCTCATATATTCCATAAAAAATCTCTGTAAAGTTTCAGCTTGTTTGGAGTTGTGCAGAATAGGTGGCCTCACGTAGCTTTTCCAGGTCCAGATTTCCAGGTGCCGAAATTCTCCCTGTTTGTGTGTACCTTGCATATTATGAGAGAAACGGTATTAGAATTACTCCAAAAAGCATTATTATGCATAAAAACATCATAAATAATAGTAGGAAAACATGATGCAAAATGGACGTATCAGTCAGCAATGCTGTTTTCCGCACGGGGTACATGCTTTGTTTGCAATCCGTCAAAGCGCTCCTCCAGTCTTATCACTTCCTCGACGTATGTCTGCATCGATGGACTTTGGTAATCCTTGTTGACTTGCCTCACCACAAGTTTTGAATCTCCTCGAATGATTAGCTTCTTGATTCCCAACTCTGTTGCAATCCTGAGCCCTCCAAGGAGCCCTTCATACTCTGCAGTATTGTTGGTCGCCTCCTCCCAAGGAAAATGCATCTGGACGACGTACTTCAGGTGCTCCCTAGTAGGAGCAATGAGAAACACACCAGCCCCTGCATCCTGTAGGGAGAAAGCACCATCGAAATACATGATCCATTCTTGGGGTGCTTCCTCGCCGGTGATAACTGTCTCCAGTACCTCTTCATCAGGGGTTGGTGTCCATTCTGCAATAAACTCTGCGAATGCCCTGCTCTGGATTTTTGAGGTGCTTTCAAACTTCAAGCCAAAGCTGGATAACTCCAATGCCCACTCCACTATTCTTCTAGTAGCCTCAGGGTTTCAAAGTATCATTTGCAAAGGAAAACGGGTGACAACCGTGATCTCATGGGCTTGGAAGTAGTGGCGCGGTTTCCTTGAGGCCATGACAAGGCCAAAAATCAACTTTTGCACACCAGAGTACCTGGATCCAGACCCCTGCAATAGGGAGCTGATGAAGTACACTGGGCGCTGCACCAATTACTTTCTTGCCGCATCCTTGGGGTTGCCTCCGCTGCAATACTCTTCTTTGTCCTGATCCATATCTGGCCCTGTCGAGCTATGCTCACTCTCTGTCTATTCCACTTCCCGCCGCACCACCAGGGCCACACTAACCACTTGATTAGTTTCCACCAAGTATAGCAGCAACGGCTCTTGTGGTTTGGGATCAACCAAAGTGGGCACAGAGGACAAGTAGGTCTTCAAATCTTGCAATGTCGCGTCTGCTTTCGGAGTCCACTTCATGGGCCCCGCCTTCTTCAAAATTTTGAAGAACAGCAAGGCGCGCTCGGTAGACTTGGAGATGAATCTGCTAAGCGCGGCAACGCACCATGTCAAATGCCTCACATCTTTAACTATCTTGGGTGCCTGAATCTGATCAATAGCCTTGATCTTGTCGGCGTTGGCCTCTATCTCGCGATGGGACACGAACGAACCAAGTAGCTTTCCGTAGGGAACGCCAAACACGCACTTCTCCGGGTTCAGCTTCAAGTTGACCTTGCACAGATTAGCAAACGTCTCTTCTAAATCCTGGATGAGGGTTGATCTGTCCTTGGTCTTGACCACATTATCATCCATATAAGCTTCAATGTTCCCGTCCAACTGTGATTCAAAACCAATCTGGACTGCTCTTGCAAAACTGCACCCCGCACTCTTCAACCCGAAAGGCATGTGCACGAAGTAGTATGTTCCACATGGGGTGATGAGTGAGGTCTTCTCTTTGTCTTCATTGGACATAAAGATTTGATGATATATAGAGAATGCATCCAGGAAGGAAAGCAAATCACACCTGGAAGTTGAATCCACAATCTGGTCGATGCACGACAAGGGAAAAGGGTCCTTCGGGCAGGCCTTGTTAAGATTTGTGAAATCTATGCAGACCCTCCATTTTCCATTAGCCTTGCGTACGACCACTGGGTTTGCTAACCATGTTGGATGTGGTACTCCTTTGACCTAACCAGCTGCCTCAAGTTTCTTGATTTCCTCTGCAATGAATTGCTGCTGCTCCAAGGCTTTCTTTTGGACCTTCTGCTTGACGGGTCGGGCATGTGGGCAGCCAGCAAGGTGGTGCTCGATTACCTCCCTGGGAACACCGGGAATATCATATGGTTTCCAAGCAAACACATCGATATTCGCCTGTAGGAAGGAAACGAGCGCTCTTTCCTATTTGTCACCGAGGGTGGCACTGATAGTAAAGGTACCATCAGCGCCAGCCAGCCCTGTCGGGACCTTTTTCACATGAGGTGCAACAGCCTTGGATTTCTTACTGTTGGAACTTTCCGGCAAGTCATCAACAAGCACCACACACTTTGAAGAGGTATGCTTCCCGGATTCCTTGTATTATTTGACTGAATACTATGAGGCAAAAGCCCCACAACCCTTCATTAAAAACCTCCAGAAAGTCCAGCACAGTCTCTACAAAATAGATTTGTACAGAAGCTAAGAAAACTAGGCTAACTAAGATCTAGAGCTTACCTATTTACATGCAGTTAAATACAACAAAAAGGATTACAACCAGCAAAAAGGTCAACATCATTACAATGGACAATAAAGTCCAGAGTGGACGCATCAGGATATTTAAGGTAGTGCTTTAATCCATTGCAGCAATAGTGGTTTCACAGCAGCCTTCATTCTGTGGGAGTGTAAAGTTATATCATGAATGAACTTGGCCTTCCATGCTCCAAATGTAGGTCTGATGTGCCTAAAGATTTTGTCATTCCTTGTAGTCAATATACTCCATGTAGCCAGAAACACCACCTCAAAGAAGAAGGTTTGTCGAAAGTGTCTTTTGGCCACCAATATGCATTCTCTAATGGACAAACCAGCATGCCACTGTATTTGCAGGTAATTCCAGACTCTGGTACTGAAGTTACACTTAAAGAATAGGTGATCTCTGTCCTCATGCATCTGTGCAACACACATTGGACAGAGGTTATCATCATCCTCAGATCTCCAATGTCTTCCGAGAAGCATACCTCTTGTGTTTAGGCGATGTTGAGCATTAGCCATGCAAAAACATTGATTTTCATGATGCATTTGCTCTTCCAGATCCATTTGCAAGGGTCATCATCAGGCAAGGAGGAGTGCATGAGAATATAGTAGCTTTTGGCAGAATAACTACCTTTTCCAGGAATCCATGACCAGGAATCAGATGCAGTGGGATCCCACTGTAATCCTTGAATGTCAGACTGCAAGGTTTGAAGTTCCTCCATTGCCTCAGGGGATAATGGAAGTTGAAATTGAGCTTGTATGTCCAAATCCTCAATGAATTCACCTACTGAGATCTTATCATCCATGATAAAGGAGAAGAGCCGTGGAAATCTCTCTTTAACTAGGATGGAGCAGCCATTGAGAAACCATGAAGCATGCCAGAAAGGTGCAGTGTCACTAGAATTAATTGTGATAGTCCAATTTGCTCTATAGACATCATTAATCTTCATAATATCTCTCCACCATGAGGATCCACATTGAATTGTTGCATGTGGAACAACACCATTATAATAGGTGTCCCATATCAATGACACCCATGGGATATCTTCCCAGATTCCTTGTTGGCATCCCCACTAGCTTTCTTCTTTCCCTTGCTTTCCTTGGTGGGAACTACGGCTTCTACGGCCTCTGCCGCTACTGCATCCCGATACATCTTATCCACGCATATAATTGCAATCTTCTCGTCCGACGAAACGGAAATGACACCCACCGGCCCTGGCATCTTCAAGGTGTTGTAGGCATAGTGGGATGCTGCCATGAATTTTGCTAGAGCTGGCATCCAAGGATTCCGTTGTACGGCAGGGGGAGGCCGACCACATCAAACACAACCTTCTCAGTCCGGTAGTTCAACTCTCTCCCAAATGTCACTGGCAACGTGATCTTTCCCTTAGGATAAATCCTACCGGGGTTGATTCCTTGAAACGTGCCTGTGACTTTGAGCTCTTCCTCTGCTATCTGAAGTTTGCTGATGAACTTTGGGGAAATCGGATTCAACCCGGCCCCGCCGTTAACCAACATCTTTGTGACTTTGAGGATGCAGATCGTTGGTGAAACCAACAACGGCAAGCACCCTACCGCGGTGGTGCGGTCAGGCTAGTCCTCTTCGTCAAAGATGATGGGCGTGCGTGACCACTTGAGCGGCTTCCGAGAGTCTGTCGTTGGCTCCACGGCATTGATCTCACGTGCCCACTGTTTAAGTTGGCGGTGAGAGAAATGCAGAGATTGACCCTCGTCAATGCACAGGGCGTTGGTGGCTCTCTGGAATTCCTGCTCGCTGGTTTCCTCTTCATCCCCTCCATCACTTTCATCATTGAAATACTCCTTCTCTTGGCCCCTGGCGAGTTTTCCTTGGTTCCGAAGAGCCTTTCCGGGGTGATTTGCTTCACCGCCTCGTCCATTCCCGCCAGCGCCATTCTGACCTTTTTACTTATCACACTTCTCATATTCAGCCCTCTGCTTCTTGACGAGCTGCTCAACCCGATGACATTCCTAGAGATCTTGGACCTTGGTCTGATGAATCTTGCAATATGACCTACCCATCAACTTTCCCAGCCTTCTCGGCAGCCGTAGCCTCCCGACAATCAGTGCACGCAGCAACCTCCTTGCTAGGGGCTTCGGCCTTCGCTTTCTTGTCGATACTAGGCGTGCCCGATCCCTCAACAGTCAGTACTGCCTTACCTTGTGCTTCTTGTTGCGCTTCTTGTTCTTCTTTTTCTTCTGACTGGTGGTCTCGTCGTCATCCTCTGAGTCGATGTCGACGCCATATTCTTCTCCAGGGAGTTTCCTCCCCTCCTCCTCTCGAGCACACTTGTCCACCAAGGTGTAAAGCTCCATCACAGTCTTGGGCAGCCGAACGTTCATCTTGGAATGTACCCGACGGTTGGGCACATTGGACTGGAATGCAGTTATCACAGCTGCCGAGTGGATATCCGGAATGTTTCGGTGGACTCGGCTAAACCTCTGCATGTACTTCCGCAGTGTCTCTCCTTCCTTCTGCTGGAGAAGCTGCAAATCACTAGGCCGCCCCGTTTCTTGGTGGCTGCCCGTGAAGGCGCCAACGAACTTGTGGCACAAGTTAGCCCAGGTCGAGATGGAGTTCTCCGGTAGATGCATCAGCCAAGACCTCACATTTGGCTTTAACACCAAAGGGAAGTAGTTGGCAAAAACCTTCTCATCTCTACCCCCAGCACCCTGAACAGCGATGGTGTAGATGCTCAAGAACTCTGTCGGGTTCAATCTTCCATCATACTTCCCTGGTATCTCTGGCTTGAACATGCGAGCAGATAGCCAACGGACTTGTCGTAGCTCACGGGTGAAGGCAGGGCGCCCAACCTCGAAAGGCATGTACCCGCCTTTGCTGCGCGCGGGCTCGTCGACGTCGGGGCCATCGCACCCATTGGACTGGCGGTGGTTGTCGTGGCGTTGCTCGATGATGACACGCATGCCTTCCCTCTGCCTATCCTCCGGGGCTTGCCGTCGACCTTGATGTGTTCGAGGATCAGATGAAGCCATAGATGCACCATCAAGCTCTTGGTCGCGCAGCCCTCATGCTGGTTGCCGTGGTGGGGATTGCACCGTGGGGGTGGCCCCTTCCGCACGGCCAGCAGCGTGGCCTGCCGTTGTCATCTGGGGATGCCGTGCGGGCCAGCTCGCTGCGAGCCCACAGCCTCGGCAAAGCCAATAAGACTCTGAATGGTGGCTCTCCACTTATCCATCTGATCAGTCGCCGGAGGGAATCTCAGCAACAGCTGGGCCCGTGCCATGGCCTCCGAAGCGGTACTCGGCATGGGTGATGATGATGTGGACCGCAGCATCGCCCAGCTCCTGAGGGTGCCCGCGCTAGCTGTGCTGGCCTCTCGTCACCAGGAGCCAGTCGCTGGGATGGCATGGTGATGAGGCGGTGGCGCGTGTGGACCAATGACCCCGTTCGGAGCATTGGCCGGGAAAGTTTGCTCCGGTGGCGGTGCATGTCCTATGACCGCGCCCGTGATGGGGCGGCCGAAGGATTGCGATTCGCCTTGGAGCGAATGTCACCACCTTGGCTATGCCCCTCGGTTAGGCAGGGAGGGACAGAAGGAATAATCTCTCTACCCATACCTCGCAGAGCGTGGTCGCCGGGATGTTGTTGCTGTTGTCCTTCTCTGATGCCTCCCGCTCCTCCTTCGGCTGCTGGGGAGGTGGTGACGACGCCGCCTGCGCCGACCACGTCTCCCGCGGTGCCCACACCATCACGCGCCTTCGCATTCCTCGCGGCATTGGCGGTCGCGGGCGGTGGGGCCTTCGAGGTGGACGGGTGAGCTGCGGCACCAGACTTCTTCTTGGGTGCCATTGTTGATGGAGCCGTTGATGATGAAAATGCCGATGAAGATGACGCGTTGCTTATGCTCTCGGGTTCGCGCAAGTGACCCCCCTACCGGGCACGCCAAAGATGTCATGTGAAACCACGACTACATATGGGGCCATGAGCCCCTTTTGGTGCGGCAGGGGATGTGCACATTGCACAAAGAGCGGAGAAGCGTAACACAGCACGACAGAGATCACACAGGCGGTTTTACCCAGGTTCAGGCCGCCGCGAGGCGTAAAACCCTACTCCTGCTTTGGTGGATTGATGGTGGATAATGGTGGAGAACACGGTGCTCTTGCCCGGCAAGGTTGCCTCGGGGCGAGAGTGGCTACACACGTATGAATGTGTCGGGGTCTGAATCCTTTCTATGGTTGCCATGGGCCTCCTTTTATAGGTGAAGGGGTCACCACAGTGGAAAATCAGTCATTACATACTGATTAGATAACAAACAGTGCTATCATACCTAACTCTGTAGGCTGACGGAGCACATTAAATGCGCCGCTCAGTGTCACATCACGGCGTGCCCGGCAACTGTTTTGCCAGCTACGTGCCTGCTGGCTTGACACGTATCAGGACGGGTGTTGTTTGGAGGTATTTTCTGTAGGAAGTGGCTGCCATGTGGCAGGAAGCAGCCACTTAGTCACTTAGGAGTTTGACACTACACTAATTCACGACATGCGTCGCTGTGAGGAATTGTGTTTAGGGCAGAACAGTACCAAATCTAAAATATACAAATGGGGATTTTACGGAATTGTTGTTTGTTGTTCCGGCCTCATTTAAACTTGCCTAGATAGATAGTCTTACTATGCTTCACCTCTTGCCATGTTTAATAACATTTAATATTGTTGGGTACATAAACGAGAGAGAACTAAATAATTGATGTGGTGTTTCGTCAATATGCAACTCGTTGCATATTGAGCTCCACTTAATTTGTAGTATTTTTTATGCACTTTGCCATGCCATGCCTCTTTAAATCGGACATGCATCATACTTGATTGTGCATCATGCCATGTTTCTGTGATGGTTGTTTACCATGTTGTTTGCTTCTTTCCGGTGTTGCTTCTTCTTGATAGTTCCGGTTACGTTGCGATTGTGAGGATTCGTTCGACTACGTCCGTTTGTCTTCTTCATGGACTCGTTATTCTTCCTAGCGGGATCTCAGGGAAGATGACCATACCCACGAAATCACTTCTATCTTTGCTTGCTAGTTGTTCGCTCTATTGCTATGCCCCGCTACCTACCACTTGCTATATCATGCCTCCCATATTGCCATGTCAAGCCTCTAACCATCCTTTCCTAGCAAACCGTTGTTTGGCTAAGTTACCGCTTTTGCTCAGCCCTTCTTATAGCATTGTTAGTTGCAGGTGAAGTTGAAGTTGGTTCCATGTTGGAACATGGATATTTTGGCATATCACAATATCTTTTATTTAATTAATGCATCTATATATTTGGTAAAGGGTGGAAGGCTCGGCCTTATGCCTGGTGTGTTGTTCCACTCTGGCCGCCCTAGTTTCCGTCACACCGGTGTTACGTTCCTTGATTTTGCGTTCCTAATGTGGTTGGGTGATTTATGGGACCCCCTTGACAGTTCGCTTTGAATAAAACTCCTCCAGCAAGGCCCAACCTTGGTTTTACCATTTGCCACCTAAGCCTTTTTCCCTTGGGTTTCGCGGACTCAAAGGTCATCTTTATTTTAACCTCCCCCGGGCCAGTGCTCCTCTGAGTGTTGGTCCGAACCGAGCAGCCTGCAGGGCCACCTCGGGGCAACTTGAGGGCTGGTTTTACTCGTAGCTTGACTTATCCGGTGTTGCCCTGAGAACGAGATATGTGCAGCTCCTATCGGGATTTGTGGGCACATCGGGCAGCTTTGCTGGTCTTGTTTTACCATTGTCGAAATGTCTTGTAAACCGGGATTCCGAGACTGATCGGGTCTTCCCGGGAGAAGGAATATCCTTCGTTGACCGTGAGAGCTTATAATGGGCTAAGTTGGGACACCCCTCCAGGGTATTATCTTTCGAAAGCCATGCCTGCGGTTATGTGGCAGATGGGAATTTGTTAATGTCCGGTTGTAGAGAACTTGACACTTGACTTAATTAAAATACATCAGCCGTGTGTGTAGCCGTGATGGTCTCTTTTCGGCGGAGTCCGGGAAGTGAACACGGTTCTTTTGTTATGGTTGTGCGTAAGTAGTTTCAGGATCACTTCTTGATCACTTCTAGCTTCACGACCGTTGCGTTGCTCCTCTTCTCGCTCTTATTTGCGTATGTTAGACACTATACATACTAGTGCTTGCTGCAGCTCCACTCACTACCCTCTCCTACCCTTAAGCTTAAATGGTCTTGATCTCGCGGGTGTGAGATTGCTGAGTCCTCGTGACTCACAGATACTTCCAAAACAGTTGTAGGTGCCGACGATACCAGTGCGGATGACGCAACCAAGCTCAAGTGGGAGTTCAACGAGGAACGTGGTCATTACTATGTTTCGTTTCCTGATGATCAGTAGTGGAGCCCAGTTGGGACGATCGGGGATCTAGCATTTGCGTTTATCTTATTTTCATTTGGTTTTGACCGTAGTCGGTCTATGTGTGGATTTTGGATGATGTATGAATTAATTTATGTATTGTGTGAAGTGGCGATTGTATGCCAACTCTTTATCCCATTCTTGTTCATTACATGGGATTGTGTGAAGATGACCCTTCTTGCGACAAAACCACAATGCGGTTATGCCTCTAAGTCGTGCCTCGACACGTGGGAAATATAGCCGCATCGTGGGTGTTACAAGTTGGTAATCAGAGCCATCCCCGACTTAGGAGCCCCCTGCTTGATCGAATCACTGGCGTTGTTGAGTCTAGAACAAAATGCTTTGAGTCTTAGGATTATTTATTTCGGAGAGTAGGATTCCTTTTACTCCTCAGTCCCTTCGTCGCTCTAGTGAGGCCTCCTGACGTAGAAGTTTTGACTTTTCTCTCCTCAAATTTCACTAAATTTTTTTAGGATCACGCGGGTATCTTGGAATCGTTCCGATGGTTTTGTGATGAGAACATTGTTCTTGGTGCCTCCTGACATTTAGGGGTTGTGACAGTGTCCCGGGGAGTTGAGCTCCGAGGTGTTGTTGTCACAATTTTATCGTTGCAGTTCTGGAAATACCTGAGTTTCGCCGACATCGAAAATCTCTTTTATGCAGTTGTTGGTGAGATCACCTCGACGTCACCCAGTACTGGGGCGGGAGTTCGGGAGTATTTCCATAACTCGTATAACGGATGCTTTTCGAAGGTCGAGGTACACGATTTCCGGAGTTTTCTTGGTTATGTGTTGAAGGATGGATACAGCTGGATCTAGGTATTGTTAGTTTGGGTGAGATATATTGTGTCCCCTGTATCCCCAACACCTGATTGCATAACCAGAAAGTTTCGGGAGTTAATAAGTGGGAATTCAAGTATCTCGTATGATATCTTCCCAACACACACATGATACGATATGGGATCTATCATATGTTTGTTTCCGGCTTATTCCGCAAGCCAAGTCCTTTGTTTTGTTTTAAGTTGTGGTATTCGAGTTGCTTCAATGTCAAGAGTTTTTTTTGAAGGTTAGGACAGTAGGAAAGGCTCCTACTGCTTATATATTACCACAATGTAAAAGTTTTGTTACATATGCACAGGGTGGGGGGGGGGGAGAAGAACAACTACATAACTAAGTTACAAGGTGGAGGCAGCTTCCTTAGCAAGGATCCCTCTACAGCTCCCTCTATGTATACGTTCATTGTATAACAGCCAAAGTGTCATGCACAAGTTATTTTTTGTGATCAGGTAGTCTGTGTAAGAGATCTCAAAAATCATTTTTGAACCTCTCTTTCCATGAGTCAATGCATGGCAGCACTTTTCTAAAGTAATTGTAGTTACGTTCCTTCCACAAGCTCCAAGCTTCCAGTAGGAAAATCTCCATGATCATTTTGTGATTGTGCCTTTCTTTCAATCTTCCCAGCAATTGAAGGCGATGTTGGTGATCACTCCAGGTAATATTCAGTATCCTCCAGCAGGATGGGCTGAAAGTGCAGTGGAAGAAGAGGTGTTCCACTGTTTCTTCAATGTTTGACCACATAGCAAACAGTCCAGGTTGGTCCCAATGATATAGTGTCTCCATTTTAGCATGTTCCTTGTATTGAGACGGTCAGAAAGTAGCAGCCACCCGAAAACCCTTATCTTAGCCGTGAACTTAGTTTTCCATAGCCATTTGAATGCCACATGTGCAGTTATCTCTCTAAAGTAGTAACTGTAGTATGATGTTGTTTTGAAGCTTTGTGCACCCCAACAGCAGGTCCATGTATCATTCACGTTCGTGAGTTCCACGTTTGCTACCTCTCTTTGGATCTGCCTCAGCTCATCGTGGGCTTGTACTGAAAGTGGTAGGTGAAAGGTCATTGCCAGATCTGTTGTGTTGAGGAAGGCCTGAATCCGAATGTCTCCGTTCTTGCAGTAAGAAAATGCTCTTGGGTACTTTTCCTCATGTATAGAATTATTCCAGTCGTCTTTCCAGAACAGGGCTGAGCTGCCATTGTGCACATTGACTTGGGTCACTCCTCGATAAATTGGCATTAGTTGGATGAGGTCCCGCCACCAAAAGGAGCCGCAGGGCTCTGTTGCATGGGGTACAGACTCTGTATAGTAAGTATTCCAGATGAGGCTAACCCAAGGCGTGTCATGTTGATTGTAGAACTTGTGTAGGAGTTTGAGCAGCAAAGCGTCGTTTTGAACATGTAGGTCCAGTATCCCGAGCCCACCACTCTTTTTTGGGTGGCAAACCATGGACCAAGCCGCCAACGAATTACATTTGTCCCCATTATCCGTTTTCTTGTTCCGGAGGCAGTACCGTCTGATTTTGTCCAATTGGGCAATAATTTTCGGAGGGAGTCTTAATGTACCCATGGGGTAGATAGCCAGTGACGTGATGATGGAGTTGAGAAGTGCTAGTCTACCCGCATAAGACCTGAGTGACATAGCCGCAGTAATTTTCATTTCTACCTTGCAAACAAACGGTGTCAGATCCAGAACCGAAGGTCGAGTAGTACCTAAGGGCAGCCCAAGGTAAGTGAATGGCATGGTTGCTTGAGCACAGCCAAAAATCGCTGTCAGCGTATCGAATTTGTCCTGAGGGGTGTTGATGAGCACCAAAGTTGACTTATGAAAGTTGATTTTGAGTCCCACTGAAGTGGCATAATCCTCAAGTATCTGTTTGATCTTGGCGGCCTGGTTGATGCAAGCAGGGAGGACAATTATTGTGTCATCAGCGTATTGAATTACCGGGTATTGTTCATTACCGTTTGGCGGGATCGAGTGTTGGATGGCATGATTTTGAAGTGCCTCATTAAGAGCGGTTTGGAGCAGGTCAGCTGCTAACACGAATAGCAATGGTGACAGAGGATCGCCCCGACGCACTCCACATTTGCAGAGAAATTGGCGACCTGGCACCTCGTTGAGAAGCACCGAGGATTTGCCCAATGAGAAGATATTTTCCATCCAGGTTAGCCATTGAGTTGGAAATCCCATGTGTTTCATAATGAGCAACATCGGAGGGTGTTGGATCGTATCAAATGCCTTCGCGAAGTCTAGTTTCAGAAGTACGATCTCACGTTTGGACGCTTGGCACTGATGAATATACTCGAAAGCCCAGGCAAGGCAGTCATGAATGGAACGACCACGGAGGAAGCCATATTGGTTGCGATGAACAATCTGCAGAATAATCTTCTGAAGGCGATTGGCAAGGATCTTGGTTATAAGCTTAAGACAGCAATTCAGGAGCGCGATCGGGCGAAAGTCATTGATTGTCACAGGAGCATTCGTCATAGGTATCAAAGTGATATGTCCATAATTGATGCTCTCCAGATTCAAATTTCCTCCATGGAACTCTTCGCATAGCTGATAAATATCATGTTTGATAATAGGCCAGCAAGCTTTAATGAATGCACCGTTAAACCCATCCGGTCCCGGGGCCCTATCTGGTGGCATTTCTTTGACTATCGCATCTATTTGTGCATGTGTAAATGGGGTAATCAGGCTGTGAAAATCTACCTCTCGTCGGAGCATTTGTGAGAGGTTGAACTTCATTGGTTGTGGGTTGTATGATCCCAGTCTGTCTTTGTATGTATCAAACAGGATTGCCTCTTTCGCTATGTGATCGTCAACCTCAACTCCATTGTGATCATGCAAGGTTTTTATAAAGTTCTTTCTGTATCTTTCAGTGGCCACCGCTTGAAATTTTTTGGAATTCTAATCACCGAATTGAATCCATCGAATGGTGCATCATTTTTTCCAATGTTCTTTTTTATATTGTAGAAGGCGAAGCAAGTGTTTTTTGAGTATATCTCTGAAATTACCTTCGGGCAATGTGAGGGATTGCCGGTCAGCAATGTTGTCTAGTTCAACCAGAGCTTTATTGGTGTTCTCAATTGCAATTTTCAGTCTAGAGATATGACGGCTCCAATGACTGAGAGCGTGACGGACTGCCTTGAGTTTTTGACACAGATGGGATGCTGCATTGGCCCTCTAGTTATATTTGGTCCGTGTATTCCATGCTAGGGACACAACATCGATAAACCCTGGGTGTGCGATCCAGTAGGTTTCAAACCTGAATATCTTACTGCGCGGGATGGTGGTCTGAATGGCCACAGAGCAGGGTACATGATCGGAGGCTGGCTTACCAAGGGGGGTCACCGTGGTGTTTGGAAACGTGGCAGTCCAGTTTAAGGATGTCAAAAACCAGTCGAGCTGTTCCAACAGAGGGTTTTGTTGCATGTTAGACCACGTATATCTTCTGCCCTTTATAGGTACCTCAGTTAGATTTTCTTCACGGATAAAGTCATTGAAAGTGAACATATCGTGGACGTCCCCTCCTGGTTTATTGCGGTTTTCCAGTGAGATTATGTAATTAAAATCACCCAGAATGAGCCAATCTTCTGTCGAAGGAATAAGCATGTCAAAAAGCCATTGTGTATATGTGGATCTTTGTTCTCCTTGACAAGGACCGTATACATTTACTAGTTTCCAACGATGGCCTGATTGGGTTGACGTAAATTCGACCCCCAGAGCAAAATGTTCAGATAAGAAAACCCGTCCCGTGAAAAGATGACTATTCCATATCGTAATAATACCACCCGAAGCGCCGCGCGAAGGAATATAAGCAAACTTATCAAATCGTTTGGGGCATAAAGCTTTAAGCGAGGAATCATCAAAGCAAGGCATTTTTTATTCTTGCAAACATATAACCGCACATCCACTAACGTTGATTGCATTGGAGAGAGCTAGCTGTTTGTCGGACGAATTAAGACCACGGATGTTCCAACATAACATGTTCCAGTTTTGCAAAAGAGGCATAAAAGTAAAGATACGAGAGGATAACTAGATCGAGGAGGTCGATCCATCCGCCGGCTTGGAAAGCGCAGCAACCGTCAGTTCTTCTGCTGGAATAACACACAGCTGTGTGCCGATAGCTTGCATTGACTCAATTGTCGTTGGTGGTGGGATCTCTGCCCCTTGCACTTGAGGGAGGTCGTCATCTGCAGTGACTGGAGCAGCAGGGTTGATGCGGGGCTTCACCTTGGATTTAGGCAGACGCGTGTTAGAAGGTTGGGGGACCCGGAATCCATCGTACTTGGTCGATCTATTGCTGCGACGAAGTGATGTGGTGTCCACAGGAACAGGAAGCTTCCCTTTGCGCTGTTTGTTAGCTCTGTTGCTAGCTTTAGGAATAGTACTTTCTACATCAGACTGAACTTCCTCCAGAGAAGTGCTGCTGTCAGCAGACAGAGCAGTGGAACCAGATTCAGAGAAAGCAAGTGCATTATTGGATTGTTGCTTAGATGAGTCCAAAGAGCTGTTCTCGGAGGTGTCCTGACTAGCAGCACCAATGATATCAAGAGGTGTGTCCACCGGAGCAGTTAGTGCCAGCAGATTGTTGTTGTTGATCAAAGCAGGTTTAGTCAGTTCAAAAATGTGCTCTGTATTCGCTGGATCTGAGTGACCTGGAAGTGGCATCTGAGTAAACTGAATCCCTGTGCTCCCCATGTCCACTTGAATCTCCACACGAAGATTGTCATTCCTGAAGCCATATCCACCATTCCATGGCCCAACTGACGCCAAGAGAGGGCGCAACGTCGCAAAGATACAGTTATTCAGTTGCTGACGGGGCACCGGGTCGTTCAGCAGGAGTGCCATAAGCTGCTCACCATGAGTGGAGAGACCAAAACGAATCCCTTGTGCATGTAATTCCACAGAAACATTGATTCGCTCGACAACAGCAGGTGGTTCCATGTCACTAGGCAACACTATCATAGCCAGGGAGTGTTCAGAGCTAGAATAATCAGAGACAGTGATGGAATCGTTCCAGGCTTGAGCAGCACTATCCACTGTACTGTTGTCAGGGACTAATCCATCTTGCACTGAGAGAGCTTGTTCAGCCAACCACGCTTGGTAATTCATCAGGAACGGCGGCATAGGAGGAGCAGGAGGTTCGGGCGAGGCGCCCCAACCTTGATTAGCATCATCAGGTGCAGCCTGACCTTCAGGTGGCGCATTATTAGGAGCAGCGTTCTGCACAAGCCAAGCATGGACCTGTTCTTGATACAATTGCTCTGCAGTGAGATGAGGACCATGGAGGGGTGTGGATTTCCATCAGGTGGAGGTTCTTCTTCGCCAGCAGGGGCACCTCAGGGAGCAATGCATTCCAATCATTGCTATGAAGTATGGTGATTTGCACTGTCCAACGGTCGCGAGCACCACCGAGTTGCCAAACTACAAAGCTCTTTGGGATAAGTCTGAGACTGATCACACGCGCTTTGATAAGCATGAACCGGCGTTCCTGTCGTGGATTATACCAGGAAACTAAAGACCCAAATCCACCCAGAGACTTGTTGATGTAATAGTCCGTCTGGTAATCATAAGGGAAGCCGAAGTACATAAGCCAGACCTCGGGTCCAAAGGAGGTAGTGCAGCGGTTCAGAGATTCATGGTGAGGAACAAAGGATACAAGCAGATCTTCATCTTCTAACTCAAAGGGTGTGGCAACCGCAGTGTCCCTGATGAACGAGTCTACAAATCCAAAGATCCCTATGCCAAAAGGATGGTCGCTGACCTCGGTGGTAAAAAGCTGAGCTTCATGGAGCAAACCTCGGATGGTGTTGCGGATGGCGGCCCGGCGGTGCAGAAGGACATAGTGGCTTGTCTCCGCTATTGCCAAGTAATCGTGGTTGAGAGGAGGGATCGGGCCAACCACCATGCCACTGCAGACGACACGGTTCGCCGGACCAGGCTCGACGGCGAAGCCCGGCGGCAGGAACGGGACAGGGTTGAGGGGATAGTTGGCCATTGCAGTGGAGCAGAGCGAAGGTGGCAGGGGGCGAATGGGTGGGCAAGGGCGGTGTCTCTTGGGAAATCGCAACAGAAGTTGGAACATGAGGGGTAGGATGGGAAGTCTACGACATTTTCGGGACCCACTTCCATTTTTGTTTAAATTGCTTTTTGAGACAGGCACGTTCCAGATGCCCATAGTGACCGCAGGATGAGCAGCGGGCGGTAGTTCTCGGTTTGGGCTGTCTATCCATAATAGGAAATATGTGTGCAGATAATTCGGTATTGTGGATTGCTTTCTCCTGGTTATTTATTAAGGAATAATGAATCTTTGGTAAAGACCGGGAGGGGCAATCAATTACCTTATGACCAGGAGAGGAGCAATAAATGCAAATAAGCCAAGCTTGGCAAATTATTTTCTGGTGTCCCCATTGTAGGCATTTAGAGCACACGGAGGCCCAATTGATGGCTAAAGTATCAATGTCTTCCTGAGAATAGCAGGCTTGGGCCAGATCCGCCTTGTGACGGGCTACGAGGATAGGAGGCCAACTGGAGTGGGCCGGGGCATATTTGAAAGCTGAGGCCAGGAAACTCTGTGGCGGACGTGGATAAGGCACCTTGATCGGGCATTTAAAAGCTCCCAGACATAAAAAATCGGGGGTATTATTATCCTCCAAATCTGTTTGTCGGAGATAAATGTCCATTAAGGATTTGTGTCTGCTGATAACCTTAATTTCCCGTTTGTCATTAATGCACGCGACGATTTCGCCAAATTTGATTTGTTCATGATCAATGATCGAAGAACCAGAATGAACCGGAGAGATCATGGAAGAAGAAGCCTCAGCAGCATTGGAATTAGAGAAATTCATATGTGTCATTGGGACCAATGCAAACTTACTGAATTCTCTTCGTGATGAGTCGTGATCAATAGAGGCTTGAGTGAAGAAATCCAGTTTTGATGAGACCGCCATAGAACGGTGATTATCAAGCTCTGGCAAGGCCATGTCCGCATGCCAAATATCAGGAGAAGTCGGTGCTCGAGTGAAACGGCCATTGAATAGATGAAAGTGACACACAAAATCCGGCCACACCCGATCCTTGAGACCATAGATGAAATGACCCACTTTATTATTGGCTACCGAGAACTTAAAAGCACGCTGATTGATTTTCTTCACCTTGAAACCAGAACTGATTCCGCCAATGCAGCATTGTAAGGCAATACCCACAGAATCCACATTGAACGGGAAGGAGGCCGAAGAGAAAGTGACCACAAGAAAGAAGTCCTGATGATCACGAGAAGGAGAGAAGTGCACCGTGGAACCAAATTTTCTCCTCACCTGATCCGCAAGGGCAAGCCCCGGGGAAAAATCCCAGTGAAGAAGACTGTCCATCTTGAACTAGTCTAGAGATCGCCATGATTCTCGGTGGAGCAGGTGGAGGGGGGGAGAGGAGAGGAGAGAGCCATTTGCCCATGATAAGAAAGTTCCACTATACGATAGTTAGACCGATTGTATGCCCTTGCTTGATTGATTTCAAGAGTTGATTCCATACCTTTTCCAAGCGGTGTTCTCATATTTCTATGGGAGTGCTAATCCTTCTTGATCACTGAGGTTGTCATGTCAACTCTTTTCCAACCGGCGTGCTTCTCTTCAAGTGGATCCAATCATTCCAACTTTCGCAAGATTAGTTCTAAGCTTTTTCTCAACGGTGTTTGTTTCATCCGACCCAAATTGCCTTTGTTTTCCCACCCTCCCACCCTTTTCTTCAAGGACTCATATTTCTTAATCAAGTATCATTTTATTGATGGGAAGTATCTCCATTCTTTTCCGTCAATGTTCTTATCCGGTGATTCTCAGGAAGATACTAACGGAGCTTCAAGTTTATCATTCTTCGTTCTCTTTTCTTCTCCGGTGGCTTCAATTCAAGCTTTCGGTGTTGATCATATTCCCTTCCTCGTTTCAAGTGTTTTCGTATGCCGGTGTATCTCTTAATCATTCCCCGTTTTCTATTCAATTATTCCGGAGTGTTGAAGATATCTCTAAAAATTCGTGTTTCCACTCCGCATCAATTCTAACTATTTCGAGGGTGTTACCTCATTCAAGCCATTTAATTCAACCGGTGCAATCTCCTATTTCAAGTAATCTTTTCAACGGTGTTTCTCTTGAGTGGGCCCTAACCCATAGGTCTTTTCCCAGGATCTTACCTAACTCTTCTAATTCTTTCCGGAGTTATTCTCAAATTCATTGCAAAGTTTGACGTAAGAATGAATTATCATCAGTCAAATATCTTTCTCCAAGATCTTTCAAATTCTTTTCATTGTTGGTTCAATCTTTCTAATTGTCATTCCGGAGTGCCTCAACAATTCATGGTGGTGTTTCTCATCGTCATTCTCAACATTTGAAGGCCGAAGAAGAATTTCTCCTAAATCTTGGTCCGTTCTCTTGAAGATTCATAGTTCTAGCTTGATGCCATCCTCTCATAATTGTTTTCGATTGTGAGAATTGTTTTCACCCATCTGGAGCAATTCAGAAGTCTTTTCAGTTTGGTTCTTTGGAGCTCATCATCTCAGAATTATTCATTCTCAGCTTTCAGATCTCATTCTCCAAATCTTACCGGTGCATCATTCAAGTATTATCTAATCAGCTCGTCATCTATTCGTTCACTTGTATCTAAATCCCCTCAAGTATCTTCTTTCGTTTTCCAATTCTTCCCGGTGAATTGTGCTTGTGCTACTTTCATTTTCAGTTCTTACGATGGTTTGTTTAAGATTCCTCTTCGTTTGGCATCGTATCAATTCATTTGTTCTCTCATAATCCTACCGGTGGTTTGTTCAAGATGCCTATTCCTTTATTATCGTATCATTTCATTCATTTTTTCTAATCCTACCAGTGGTTCGTGGAAGACCTTCTCAAGTTTGCGCTATATCTCTCTTCAATCCTTTTTCAACGAGAATAAGTAGTATGACAAATCTGTTGCTTGTCATCAATTGGTGAAGGATACGCATAAAATAATTCTTATTCTTGTTTCATCCAAGTGATCTAGTTTCTTCTTTCCAGAGTGGTTCGTCATGTCATTTTTCTCGGTTTCATGTGTTTCATCTTTTCTTTTCCGGAGTTCCAAGTTTTCCGCATTATCTCGTCGTGAAGCTCCATCTAAATCATCGCAAGGCTTCACCTTCTGTTTTCAACTTCTCTTTCTTTTTATCATCCTTTCATTACCGGAGTTCTTCATGGACGCTCTACATGGTGCTTCGTCAAGGATTCCTTTCATTCTTCAATTGTTCTTCAAGATTTCTCTCGGAGTCAAGATCCGTCAAGCTATACTCTAAAATAAACATGGTGCTCAATACATGTTTGTCTTGAGGAGTTCAAGCATTCTTCATCTCGCATTCCGAAGTGCAATTCTTTCTACCTTATGTTTTGAGGTGGTGCTATGTCATTCTGGATAATTTCCCTTCGGGTTCATGATTCACAAAGTTTTCAAGAGTGAAATATTTAAATCCATCATTTTATCTTCATTCAAGAGATCTTTTCAACCAATCAATCTTTTTGTTGGAGTTGTTTTGGGGTTATATTTCACCTAAATCCTTCCATTGGGAATGTTGCTATTCGTGGTGCTTATCAATGATCCATGTTTTTCTCCTATTCTCTCGGCGAATCAAGTTTTCATCTCCGTGTTGCTCTCAAGCAATCAATTGTTTTCCGTAGTGGCAGAATTTCACCTCTAAGTTTTGAGTTGTTTCCATAAGCCCACAACAAGCTAATTCTTACCGTTGTTGTTTTTCAAACAACTCCGTTCAATCCTACTTCGTAAGGATGCTCTTTCAAATTCATTTATGGTAGGAGATGTTGGTTTCATTCTTCGTTCTATTCATTCCAACTATCTTCTATTATTTCTTCCAGAGGCATTGTGATGTTGCTCGCTTCGACCCATCATCTTGTTTTGTCAAGATCATGTTATTTTATTGCTTATCCATTTAACCGGTCTGTTGTGTCGATCATTCCTCTTTTAACCGGAGTCTCATCTAAGTGATTTCATTTTGCCAAGTTCATATTCCATCCCTCCCATTTTCCAACTGGAGCGTTCGTAATTGATCATTATCGTTCCTTGTACATCTCGTTTCAACCGGAGTGCTTGCATGTACTTCTCGTCCATTGTTCTCGTCATTCATAGCTTTGCAAACTCCAAGGTTCACATGGAGTTCCTTGTTTCTCTTTTCTACCAGCGTGCTTTCATATTCCTTTTGATCCGTTAAGCTCTTGTCCCATATTCTTCAACCTACAAAGGTTCTCGCAATGTTCCTTGTTCCTCGTTGATAACGGAGTGTTTTTCAATCTCGTACATCTCCCTTGTATTCTCTCTTTTCGTTCGTTCAATCTCTCAAGGTTCGTGGTTTCACTCGTTTGTCAAAGAAGCAACTTAGTTTTTACCTCTTCCTCTTCCGTTTCTCTCCGGTGCCATCCCTAGATCTCGGGACGAGATCCTCTTGTAGTGGTGGAGTGTTGTAACGCCCCGAGACCGACGCTCCAGATGTCTTCCATGTTTTTTCATTATCATTGTGTGTATTTATTTGTTTGTTGCGTTCATCATCGCATTGCATCCGCATGTTTTCATAAAACTTGTATCCGCTCATAGTTGTCGCGTTCCCCCTTGCTTTCGTTGACCGTTTTGAGACCAACCTCACTTGCAACGTTGCTCCTCGTTTTCTCTCTTGTCTTCTCCGGGGCCTTTTGTCAGACACTTTGTCTTTGTCGACCCCTCTCAGACCACCCCTCCGCGCGTCCGAAAATTGTCCCGAACCCGACACGGGTTGTTGTTACCGATGGGTCCGGATCATCCCCTAACATCCTTGAAGCATCTTCGGTTTCTCTTTTGGAATTCCTGACAAATTTTTCTTGACCGTCCGATCTAAATTGGAGGGTCCGATTAAACCCTAGCCAAAACCCACATGCTATATAAACAGCCTAACCTAGACCTAGCTGTCCAATCCCTCAAATCCTCCCCGCTGCCTTCGCCGCTCACTGTCTCCTCCATCCTCGGGATCTTGCCCGATCCATTTGAGCCACCCGACCAACCTCTTTCCTCCTTCGGATTTCCTCCCGATTCAACCAGAGCCAACCAGCGCCAGCCACTTCTCGCCATCGATCCTTCCCACCAGCCAGAGAGCCAGCCCCGCTCCTCGTGCCCGAGGCCTCCCAGGCCGCTCGCCCGCTCCTTCACCGGCAACCAGCAGGACCGTCGCGTCCCTCTCCTCTGTTTTCCTTTCCATCCTCCTTTTTCCCTATCTCTCTCTCGCTCACGCCATCTCTCTCCCTGTCTTTTCCCTACAGGAGCTTCCTGCGCCATGGCTGCAGCCCGAGTCCTCCTGCCTCGCTTGATCTGGACGAGGAGGGTCCCGAGCATCTCCACCGTTGCCGTCTCAGTTGAGCACCACCCTAGTTCCCTTTCTCTCCTTCCTCTGGTTCCCTCTCTCATTTGCTCTTTGTCATCTCCAGGAAACTGCAGGAGCTTCCCGCGGCATGGCCTCCCCTGCTCGCCGACCGCGTTGCTGTCGTCGTCTTCGCGCCCTTGCAGTCCCGGCTTTCCCCGCCGCCTCGTCCGCCTCCCCTGCATCACACCCCATCGCCGGGAGCTCGTGCTGAGTCCGCCATCGTCCTCTACTCCGGAATGAGCTCAACGCCGTCCTCGGCTTCGCCTCGCGTCTCCCCGTTGCTGTCCGACCTTGCCGGCGAGCATCCCGCCAGGCCAGTCCGCTCCGTCCGGCCGCCTCCTACCATTCAGGTCACCCCATCGCGTCCCTGCCATCTCCCCTGCTGTCTCTCTCCTTCCCTTCCCCTGTTTCTGTCTGAACCCTGACTTTTCTTCAGTTAACAGCGCCATGGATGCCGCCCCAAGCTTCGTCGCCGGTCTCCTCCATCCCGCCTCCGGTCAGATCCGGCGCCCCCGTGGCCGGATCCGCCTGTCCCCGTCTGTTCCTGGCCGCCGTTTCCCTGCCCTGCCGCTGCAAGTCCCGTGTCTTGCCTCCTCTGGTTGCTGCCTCTGCGTCGAGCGAAGCCAGGCAGCCGCGCGCGCGTTGACCGCATCGTCAACCCACCCGAGCAGGTCGACCTCCAGCCGCGCGCCAAGGCCTAGCTCCTCTTCGCCAGATCCGCCGGCCTCCCCTCTGCTTCCAACTGGGCCATGGCCCATGGTGAGAAACCCCCAGCGCCCATGTCCTGTTCCGGCCTGTAGCTCTAATTCGGCCCGATATTTTTTCCTGGTCCTGTGAATTTTGCCAATTATCCAGAGAATTACCATTTTGCAAAAAAGTCCCTCATGTTCATGCATATAATAACTCCACAACCGTGCATCGGATTAAAATGTTTTAAACATGTAAAGTTCTTAGAATTTCATCTAGTTTCATAATATGCTGCCCTCATCCATGTTTAAAATGTTTAAATTGCTGTTTGCTTTAATTTTCTTAAATGCCAAAATAAAATGATTTATTTCATAACTAATTAACCGTAGCTTCGATTTTAATAAAATTTATATGTAAATGGGGTAGAAAAATGCCTAGTTTAACATGGTGCACTTTATTTTGCTGTTTCACAACATTAAAATTGTGTTTATGGCAGAACAGTACCAAATCTAAAATAAACAAATGGGGATTTTACGGAATTGTTGTTTGTTGTTCCGGCCTCATTTAAACTTGCCTAGATAGATAGTCTTACTATGCTTCACCTCTTGCCATGTTTAATAACATTTAATATTGTTGGGTACATAAACGAGAGAGAACTAAATAATTGATGTGGTGTTTCGTCAATATGCAACTCGTTGCATATTGAGCTCCACTTAATTTGTAGTATTGTTTATGCACTTTGCCATGCCATGCCTCTTTAAATCGGACATGCATCATACTTGATTGTGCATCATGCCATGTTTCTGTGATGGTTGTTTACCATGTTGTTTGCTTCTTTCCGGTGTTGCTTCTTCTTGATAGTTCTGGTTACGTTGCGATTGTGAGGATTCGTTCGACTACGTCCGTTTGTCTTCTTCATGGACTCGTTCTTCTTCCTAGCGGGATCTCAGGCAAGATGACCATACCCTCGAAATCACTTCTATCTTTTCTTGCTAGTTGTTCGCTCTATTGCTATGCCGTGCTACCTACCACTTGCTATATCATGCCTCCCATATTGCCATGTCAAGCCTCTAACCATCCTTTCCTAGCAAACCGTTGTTTGGCTAAGTTACCGCTTTTGCTCAGCCCTTCTTATAGCATTGTTAGTTGCAGGTGAAGTTGAAGTTGGTTCCATGTTGGAACATGGATATTTTGGCATATCACAATATCTTTTATTTAATTAATGCATCTATATATTTGGTAAAGGGTGGAAGGCTCGGCCTTATGCCTGGTGTTTTGTTCCACTCTGGCCGCCCTAGTTTCCCTCACACCGGTGTTACGTTCCTTGATTTTGCGTTCCTAATGTGGTTGGGTGATTTATGGGACCCCCTTGACAGTTCGCTTTGAATAAAACTCCTCCAGCAAGGCCCAACCTTGGTTTTACCATTTGCCACCTAAGCCTTTTTCCCTTGGGTTTCGCGGACTCAAAGGTCATCTTTATTTTAACCTCCCCCGGGCCAGTGCTCCTCTGAGTGTTGGTCCGAACCGAGCAGCCTGCAGGGCCACCTCGGGGCAACTTGAGGGCTGGTTTTACTCGTAGCTTGACTTATCCGGTGTTGCCCTGAGAACGAGATATGTGCCGCTCCTATCGGGATTTGTGGGCACATCGGGCAGCTTTGCTGGTCTTGTTTTACCATTGTCGAAATGTCTTGTAAACCGGGATTCCGAGACTGATCGGGTCTTCCCGGGAGAAGGAATATCCTTCGTTGACCGTGAGAGCTTATAATGGGCTAAGTTGGGACACCCCTCCAGGGTATTATCTTTCGAAAGCCATGCCTGCGGTTATGTGGCAGATGGGAATTTGTTAATGTCCGGTTGTAGAGAACTTGACACTTGACTTAATTAAAATACATCAGCCGTGTGTGTAGCCGTGATGGTCTCTTTTCGGCGGAGTCCGGGAAGTGAACACGGTTCTTTTGTTATGGTTGTGCGTAAGTAGTTTCAGGATCACTTCTTGATCACTTCTAGCTTCACGACCGTTGCGTTGCTCCTCTTCTCGCTCTTATTTGCGTATGTTAGACACTATACATACTAGTGCTTGCTGCAGCTCCACCTCACTACCCTCTCCTACCCTTAAGCTTAAATAGTCTTGATCTCGCGGGTGTGAGATTGCTGAGTCCTCGTGACTCACAGATACTTCCAAAACAGCTGCAGGTGCCGACGATACCAGTGCGGATGACGCAACCGAGCTCAAGTGGGAGTTCGACGAGGAACGTGGTCGTTACTATGTTTCGTTTCCTGATGATCAGTAGTGGAGCCTAGTTGGGACGATCGGGGATCTAGCATTTGGGTTTATCTTATTTTCATTTGGTTTTGACCGTAGTCGGTCTATGTGTGGATTTTGGATGATGTATGAATTAATTTATGTATTGTGTGAAGTGGCGATTGTAAGCCAAATCTTTATCCCATTCTTGTTCATTACATGGGATTGTGTGAAGATGACCCTTCTTGTGACAAAACCACAATGCGGTTATGCCTCTAAGTCGTGCCTCGACACGTGGGAGATATAGCCGCATCGTGGGTGTTAGACTGCGGCAAAGATAACCAGCAAGAGAGGCCCGCTCGGGGCCGCGACAAGATGCAGGAAGACGATGATCATGACGAAGACGACGAGTCCGGCGAGCATGAGTTCCAGAAAGCTATAGAGGCCATGTGCGTCGATGGTGGGGCCTCGCTGCATACCTCTCACCGCCAGCTCAAGCAGTGGGCGCGTGAGATCACAGCAGCGGAGCCATCATTCGACGCTCAGATTCCACTGAAGTGGTCCAGCACGCCTATCATCTTTGACGCCGAGGACCACGCTGATTGCACAACTGCAGTCGGGTGCTTGCCATTGTTGGTTTCACCAATGATACGCAACCTCAAGATGAACAAGATGCTGGTCGACAGCAGGGCCAGTCTAAACTTGATCTCGCCCGTTGTGATCAAAAGGCTGCAAATTCCTGATGGAGACCTCGAGGAAACGGGCACGTTTCAAGAGGTCAACCTTGGACGGAGCCAACCGAAGGGGAAGGTCACATTGCCTGTGATGTTTGGAGGCGAGTTTAACTACAGGACGGAGAGGATTGTCTTCGATGTAGCCAAGATCCCCTTGCCCTACAACGGGATCCTCGGCCGCCCGGCACTAGCCAAGTTCATGGCAGCGTCGCACTACACCTACAACACGCTGAAGATGCCTGGGCTGATGAACATCATCACCGTCCCCTCCGACAAGAAAGACCTGCTGATTTGCGCCGACCTCCTCTATCGGGAAGCAGTTGCAGCAACTGCCGCCAAGGCACTTGCTCCTGCCGCTGAAGCCCCGGCAGGGAAGAAGAAGACCGGTAAGACCTCTCGCACCCACTCCGGCAAGCGCACCTCTTCGGAGTGTTGTGCTACCGTCAAGGACGTGCCAGAGAGCTCCACTGGCAAGAGCAAGAAATCCAGAGCTGTGCCACCAGTGACCAAGAAGGTGTTCATCAAGGAGGATGGTACGGGAGGGGCTTTCACCATAAGCTCCACTCTTGACAGCAAATAGGAATGTTGATGTGTTTGCGTGGCAAGCATCTGACATCTCCGGCGTTCCCAGGGAAGTGATTGAGCACCATCTTGCTGTCTGTCCTCATGCGCGACCCGTCAAGCAGAAGGTCAGGAAGCAAGCTTTGGAATGGAAGGAGTTCATTACAGAGGAGATCAGAAAGTTGGAAGCAGCAGGCTTGGTGAGGGGAGTGCTCTATCCGACATGGTTGGCCAATCCGGTGGTGGTGCACAAGGGAAACGGGAAGTGGAGGCTGTGTATTGACTACACAGATATCAATAAGGCTTGTCCTAAGGACCCCTTCACGTTGCCACGCATCGACCAGATTGTTGACTCCACGGTCGGGTGTGATCTGTTATCATTCCTCGACGCCTACTCGGGCTACCGCCAGATCTTCATGACAAGAGAAGACGAAGAGAAGACAGCATTCATCACCCCATGTGGTATGTATTGATTTTTACGGATGCCTTTCGGGTCGAAGAGTGCTGGTTCAACATTTGCAAGGGCAGTCCAAATTGGTTTTGAACCCCAGCTACATAGAAATATGGAAGCCTATATGGATGACATAGTGGTCAAAACCAAGGACAGGGCAACTCTTGTACAGGACTTAGAAGAGACGTTTGCCAACCTGCGCAAGATCAACCTCAAGCCGAACCCTAAGAAGTGTGTCTTCGGCGTTTCGTCCGGCAAACTTCTCAGGTTCTTTGTGTCGCAACATGGGACCGAGGAAAACCCAGACAAGATCAAGGCTATCGAGCAGATTGAGGTGCCCAAGCGGATTAAGGATGTGCGCCGGCTCACTGGCTGTGTTGCCACCATGAGCCGATTCATCTCCAAGTCTGCCGAGCACGCCCTTCCCTTTTTCAAGATCTTGAAGAAGGCGGGCCCAATGGAGTGGACCCTAGAGGCCGAGGCGGCGTTGCAAGACCTGAAGAGATACCTTTCCTCTACACTTATACTAGTTGCGCCTAAACCACAAGAGCCGTTGCTGCTGTATCTGGCGGCGACGAATCAAGTGGTTAGTGTCGCACTAGTGGCGTAGAGGGAGGTTGATGAAGAGGCAGTAGCAGCGGCAGGACCGGCAGATGGCAAGTCAGAGACTCCCCCGGCAGGGCCTGGTGCCGGCAAGGCAAGGCTCCCGGTAGAGTCTGACACCATCAGGACAGAGCCCGCGCAGTCAGGTGGAGTGGTGCAGAAGAAGAAGATGATGCAGCACCCGGTTTAGTTTGTCAGCTCCCTCTTGCAGGGGGCTAGGTCAAGATACTCCGGTGTGCAAAAATTGCTCTTCGGCCTCCTTATGGCCTCGAGGAAGCTACGCCATTACTTCCAAGCCGATGAGATCACTGTCGTCACCCGCCTCCCGTTGCAACGGATACTGCACAACCCAGACGCAACCGAAAGCTTTGGGTTGAAGTTTGAAAGTACTTCAACCATCTAGAGTAGAGTCCTGGCGGAGTTCATTGCAGAATGGACCTCAACACTTGATGAAGAGATCCAGGAGACCACTCTCCCCGGCAAGGAAACAGCTCGCGACTAGATTATGTACTTTGACAGAGCTTTCTCGCTGCAAGGCGGCGGTGCTGGTGTGCTGCTCATCACGCCCACCGGAGAGCACCTCAAGTCTGTAATCCAGATGCACTTTCCCCGGGAGATGTCCACCAACAACACTGCTGAGTACGCGGGGTTGCTTGCTGGTCTCAGGATCGCGGCAGGCCTCGGAGTTAAAAAGCTCATCGTCGGGGGTGATTCACAGCTTGTCGTCAGGCAAGTCAACAAAGATTATCAGAGCCCGTTGATGGAGGCTTACGTAGATGAGGTGAGGAAGCTGGAGGAGCGCTTTGACGGTATACAAGCGGAGCACATTCCCCGAGTGGAGAACGACATCGGCGATTACCTGTCAAAGCACGCTGCATTCAAGCTACCTTTGGAACCACGTACCTTTTTGCTTCGGTTAACTCAACCATCCGTCGAACCATCAACGGAGCAGAACAAGCGGAGGGAATCAGGCCCTGGCAAGTACTTTCCTGCTGAGCCCCCAGGGGCCGCCGACAAGGGTGTTGCCGTGGACGCTGAGCCTGCCGAGGAGCGACCGACTCCGGCAGGCCGTCAAGCCCTGGCCGTAGAGACAGCCACTCCCATGGCAGAAGAGATGCCTTTGGCCCTTGCCGTCGAGCCCCAGGCTCCGGCATGGGCACAGCATACCGTCTGATTCCTCCAAACAGGGGAGCTTCTTGAGGAGCGGGAAGAAGCAGAGAAGGTAGCCCATCGGTCTACTATGTATCAGTTCGTCGATGACGTCCTGTACAGGAGGAGACCGAACGGTGTGAGATTGAAGTGCATTCCCCCGGAGGAAGGACTGGAGCTGTTGGCAGAGATACACGGAGGCATATGTGGCTCCCACATAGGGTCGAGGGCCCTTGCCGGCAAGGCGTTCCGGCAGGGTTTCTTTTGGCCCACTGCCCTCCAGGATGCAACGGCGCTAGTAACCAAGTGCAAAGCGTGTCAGTTCCATTTGAAGAAGCTTCATCAACCAGCTCAAGCCCTTCAGACAATTCCTCTCTCCTGGCCATTTTCAGTCTGGGGGCTCGACATACTGGGCCCTTTGCCCTGCGCTGTTGGGGGCTTTGAGTACTTGTACGTTGCGGTCGAGAAGTTCACAAAGTGGCCGGAGGTGGAAGCAGTGAGGAAGGTGACAGCATAGTGAGCCGTCAAGTTCTTCAAGGGGCTAGTGTGCCGTTTTGGTGTGCCAAGAAGAGTCATCACCGACAACGGCACACAGTTCACGAGCCACACCTTCATGCAATACATCCAAGACCTCGGCAGCAAGGTCTGTTTCGCTTCCGTGGCACACCCACGGAGCAACGGCCAGTCGGATAGGGCAAATGCTGGAGTGTTGCGTGGCCTGAGGACAAAGACTTTTGACAGGCTACATAAGAGCAGAATCGATGAGTTGCCAACGGTTCTTTGGTCGGTCAGGACGACGCCAAATCAAGCCACCGGCCAGACACCCTTTGCCCTGGTATACCGGGCAGAAGCAGTTCTCCCCACGGAACTCATATACAGGTCACCTCGAGTGCTCGCTTACGACAAGCTTGAGCAAGAGCAATTGCGGCAAGATGATGCAACGCTCCTTGAGGAAGATCGTCTTTGGGCAGCTGTGGGAGCAGCATGCTACCAGCAAGCCTTGCGCCACTACAATAGCCGCAAGGTTCATGCCCGAAGCTTTAAGGAAGGCGACCTTGTTCTTCGGCGCGTTCAGTCGTCCAAGAATTCCAACAAGTTGACGCTGAAGTGGGAAGGCCCTTATCGGGTAATACGAGTCACCAGGCCCGGCACAGTCCGCCTGGAGACCGAAGATGCCGTCCAAGTGAGCAACTCCTAGAACATCGAGCATCTTCGCAAGTTTTACCCATAAGGCGCGGCCTGCCAGGCCTCCCGGCAAGCCACCTTTTGTACATGCTTTGCCGACAAGGCATGTAACCCTCTGTACAAAGCCAGGCGCAGACCCTGAGCATAAATAAACGAAGTGCTGGCGCCCTAAGTTATAGCATGCATGCTAGGTTTAAGTCTCTCCCTCGGTTAGGGTTGATAGTGCTTAGCGGCGACTAACCCCTAGCCTAGAGGTCGAGTGTGCGTCTTTCTGTCCTCTTTGGTTCGCAGGGCACGTGGACACTTCTGCCGAGCCGCTTGGGAGAAAGAGAATGGACCGGCGCTCCGGCCCCGGCAAGCCAAGACTGCCGGGGGCTGAAGATACAAGGATCCAACCACAGCAAGCCAAGGTTGCCGGGGGCTGCAGATTCAGATAAGTGTTTCATCCCCTGTTATGCATTTTCGTATGGAACTGGGATAAATGAGACCTCGTTCCGCTCCGAAACCACCGTGCTCCCCCTTGATCTTGTACCCCAGCCACTGGGACAGAACTGGGTCGCAGACGCGGTGGCCAGGAGATACACGAGGGGCCTAACTCTACTTCGCCCTGCCTCCGCCAATAGCGCGAGAATGGTCGACCGAAGTGGGGGAACGGCAAGGCTTGTCGCCGGGCGACAATGTTTATCTTAGAAATAACAAGGACTCGTTCCTTGGCATGGGCCTCACTCACGCACAAAGAACCCAAGCACCCTTTTTCATTAAAAACGTCCCATCCAGGTACAGTTCGTACGGAATAAAAAAACATGAACAAGGGGATTACATGTTTTAAATCTAACAAGTGCCTGCGGGCTTACAAACTAAAAAGAGATAAGGTGCCCGTAATCCCTTTCTTGTCCCTCTCCTCAGAAGGTGGAACAAGACAGCAGGAGGGCAAAAGAGGCACCTAGGCAAGGTGCGAGGAGCAGAAGGCACCAAGAGAACATCTTGGTGCCGGGAAAGGAGCTGGAAGACGAGGCAGCGGGCCGGCAATACGCGACGAAGGCATCAGTGCCCGCGTACTCTGACTTTATGGCCGCCACCCGCCTTCTTCGCCTTTTCTAGCCCTCCTACGCCAGCCACCCATGGAGACGACGGGGAGCGCCCTGATGGAGAGCTTGGCGAGGAAGGGCCTCGGTTGGGCGCGTGGCCGAGGGAGGGGCGGTGCGGTCAGTCGAAGTCGGAGTCGGCATCCTGCCGCTCGACTCCCTCGTCATTGTTGTCGCTGTCGTCCTCGTCACTCCCGCTTGAGGAGGAATCTTCATCGTCGGAGGAGCTCTCCACGCAGCACTTCAGGCGAGTTCCAAGATCTCCGAAGACCTTTACGGAGAGCAAGCCACCCTCCGTTATGTTGAAGTAGAGGACGTGCCCCACTGTCAGGCTATGGATGCGAGCAAATGTCTTCCATCTGCGACGGAGGTACATAACATGAGGAGAGGGGAAATCAACGTCGACCCACGTGCCGCCGGTCCCGCAGCCCCTCATGTGCAATCTGAGGATCTTGGGCGGATGGAGCTCCATTTCTCGTGCGAATGGGGTGGGGAGACGGAGACGACGGCGCGGTGGCCGGCGCAGCCTGGTGAAGAACTCGCGGGGCTGGTCCCCGACGTGACCCTCCGTCGCAGGAGGCATCGCTGGCGGAGGCACGGCCGTCGCGCCGCCTCGTCCCCCTCTCCCCCGACCGCCGCGGCGACCTTGGCCACGCACCCTCCCCCTTCCTCTCGTGACTGGCTCCGCCGCCGCAGCCTCTTGGGAAGGAGGGACGCGCTGAATAGCAGCATCCCTCACCGCCACCGTCGAAGGCCCAGTACTTCCTCTCGCCATGGCAGGTGGAAGAAAGGAGCGAAGGTGGCGGAGGATGGATACTGCAAGAATGTGGGATGACGCCCCTCCCCCTCCTTATAAAGGGGCGGGGTCGAGGCTCGGCCGCCCCACTCAGCCAATCCACCCGTCGGAGGCGCAGGGAATCAGGACCGACCCGCTGCCCCAATCAGTGATGGCCCGGTTTCCCGACTCCACCACCTGCCACCTGCATGGAGGATGCGTGGCGAGCGAGCAGAATCGAGAGGACGGGTGAGGCGACCGTTCCCCGCCCCGTGATCATGGGGCATGGGCGCCTTGAAGACCGCGACTCGAGTCCACTCAGTAAATAAGCCACGCCTCCACGCCTCCCTCTTTTTATGGGGAAGGCGCGAGCCGCCTCTTTACTGCGACGTGACGCATGCGTGCGGGAACCGCCCCACGCATGACCCCCACGTCACGCACGACCCTCCACGTCGCGCGCAGGTCGTGGGGAAGCGCGGCGGACGAAAAGTTACTGCGGTGAAATCCCGCCCCGACCGCCCACGCACCGTTTTGGGCCTGGCCAAACAACGTGTCGCGCTTTTGTGTGGCCCAGGCCCGGGGGCTCCTGTTGGTGTCCAAAAGTAGGGGCGCTCCTTTTTACCCCCTTTACTTCTGCACGGACAGTCGGAGCCGCGCCCACGACCACACTAAGTAGGACAGGGGAGGGATGCCGGAGAGAGGCCAAAGGCACAAGGCAACCAAGGCCACGCCAAGACCAGAAACACAGAAGAGCAAAAGGGCGAGGTGGACTCCCCCGGCAAAACCCTTGCTGGGGCGGCCTCCGCGGCCCTGGCAAGAGCCTTGCCGGGGCAACTTGCCCGATGCCAGCAGAGCGAGCCACCCTCAAGCCCAAGAGTTCCAAACGCCGCCAACGACTACATTGGAACCAGGGCTCGGGAGGCACCTCTGTGGTGGCATCCAGATCTTCGTCAAGATCATAAACGTGTGAGATCAGATGAGGACCAGAAGACGACGACCCTCGGTAGGATCCTAGCCAAGGGGATCCAGAAGGCCCCCGGCAGGCGCCTTGCCGGGGACGACTGCAACGCCACGGCAAGACCCTTGCCGGGCCCCCGGCAAGACCCTTGCCGAGGGCATCAGCGGGGCCACTGCCAGGCCCGCACCAGCCAAGGCTCTACCACCGTCCCTAAGCAGCTGCTAGCTCAACCAGCTAGGCAGGCACTTGCGTCGCGACAGGTGGCCTCTAGACCAACTCAGCAAGCTCCTACGTGGTGGCATGCAGATCTTCTTGAAGACCCTACCACCGCGCCACCTCAACTGCCTGCCTGCCTACATGGCGCCGCATGCGTCGCTGGCCTGGACGCATGTCGAAGCAAGGCGAGGCGGCGACGGATGGGACGGGCCTAGTTCCCGCCCCCGATAAAGCTAAGGGACACCTAAGCGATGCATTAAATGCGTCTTGTCCTGTAATACGGGCGATAAGCTCGCAGCACTGTAGACCTTTCCACCTCCTGTGTGCCACTGTGGTAGCCCCTTTCGACTATAAAAGGAGGCCCATGGCATACTGGAGAGGGATTCGGCTCTTTTGGGCAAGTTACACCCCATGTCTAGCTCATGAACACAAGAAAACTCAATACATCCACCAAAGCAGGACTAGGGTATTACGCATCCTCGCGGCCCGAACCTGGGTAAACGATCCGTGTGCTTCCTGTTAGACCTGCGCTTCTCACGACCCCGCGCCCGCCAACCGTAGAAGGGATTCCAGTTATCCCATAGGTGTCGTTTCCACCGACACAAGCAATCCCCTTGAAGCCTCCGAACATAGTCATCCAGCCATTCAAAATGTGTGCATTTCTTCAGGATATAAAACAAAATCAGGAACCCTAAATCCCAGATCCAACAAAAAAATTAGAAGCAAAGAGAAAAATGATGAGATCAAATCTGCCCCTCTAGCTTGCTCTCGCATTTCATGAACGCGCTCCCAAAGTTGCCATTCTTGTCCTCCATCAAAGTCAACCTTTTCAGTGGCGCGGTGCGTGAGCAGTCAGGACATCACTCCATGGGCATTGGTCCATACTGGGGCCATGAGGGGTGGGAGGCTAAAGTGGAGCTTGACATATCTAGTCGCGGAGAAGAAGAAACAGACGAGTGGATCCTCTAGTCGCCGCAGAAGAAAAAGTAGAAGAAAGGGGAGGCAATGGTGGGCGAGCACAACCAACCTCTCGCAGATCGCACAAGGATCTTAGGATGCGGAGCTGTCCATGTGATCCAACGGCGCGGAGCCTGCACGCAGCCTGGCCTTGGAATGCCTTCAGGAAGACCGTATCCGAGGACTGTCGCTTGGCGCTAGGGTATGATCGGATGGCTGATGTTTGAAGCTAGGGTTACGCAATGCCATGTGGGGTTTAGAGGGGTTTTGAGTTGGTCAACAGGGTTATCTAGGGTTTGACCAATATTCAACTAAGCATAACTAATTTTAAAAAATCCAAAAAATATGAAACCTTTGCCGTTCGTCGTTTTGTAAGACACACTAACGAGGAAAAATACTAAACTTGGTCTTTGGTCATTTTGTAAGACCGTATCGTGGTCAAATGAGCACCATTAATTTAAAAAACCGAAAAAATATAAAACCCGCGCACAACAAAAAACTTTCCCATGACTATAGTGAATAAGAAGGATGTTACCAACAAAAAATCATAAACTTGTTCTATGGACATTTTCATGAAAAAACCTTCACACATATGAGCTATCACGTACAACATTACAGAGAGTTCAAGGAGAGGTGGTAGGGTTTAGGTTTTTGAAAAATAAGAAATTTAAAAAATCACCAAAGCTTCATTTCATAGTGAATAAGAAGGATCAGAAATTAGTTTTCCATTTTCATATTTTAAACGTGTTTTTAATGATTTTCTATGAAAGCACAATTTTGTTCAAAAAATGTAAAAATATGAAGATTAATTAAATAAATACCAAGACTTAGAATCTACACAGTACAGATTGAATAGGTGTTAATATTTTTTTGGCTCATTTAGAGTAGGTCCAAAAAACTTGATTACAAATAGGGCTGTTTACCCTAGCTTCGGAGCACATTTGGAGCACATTTCCCATGACTATAAGTTTTACCATGCAAAACAGACCAGATTGATCACCTAACATTTATATTAGTTCAGCAAACATTGCAACATCACACGACAAGGCAATGGAGTTCAAGTGTTGGTTCAAATTCATTTTTTTCCTAAAATTCAAATTCTGCCTCAAATTTCTTATCAAAGTACGAATAGCATTATTAAACCTTACAAGTTTTCACATTTGTTCAAATTGATGACATAAACCTTAGTACAAATCCTTAAAGTTCAATGTTTACAACTTGCATTCAACGTTCGAAGTTCACATCTTTGCCTTGCTCCTTGGGTTCCGAGACGGCCTAACAGCCTTGCTCTTGGTTTCCCTAAGTGGGATATCCACTTTTTCTTCTTCCTTTTGATCTTCACTATGGGTGGTGGCTGTCGAGGTGCTGACGCAGAACTTGCACTGGCTAGTTGATGGGGTTCAAAACCTTCATATGCCATGGCTTCATATTCTTCAAATTCTTTCTCTCTTGGCCTTTTCTCTCCTTTTCCTCTAATTTTTCTGGAGCTAGGTCAAATAGAAAAAATATGATAAGCCATTGATAAAATGATAAGAAATGCACAAAAAAGCGAAGGTTGCTGCACACATACCAACCTCCCGGCAGTGCTAATTCAGTAGCTTCATTCTCCTCTGAATTAGCTGCAATCTACTTTGCTGCTTCATTCTCCTATATATTAGCTTCACTCTTCTCTAATGCTGCATTCTCCTCTGCATTTGGTGATGCCCATTGTTCCTCTTCTCCAAATGAAGCATCTACTGGATTGGTACATAGCCTAGCAATGTGCCCTAAGGTTCCACATTTTTGCACTTATGCTGTCTTTTTACATGCTCTTCACCTCTTCTCATCCTTTTCTTCCTTGGTCTTCCTGGTGGTCTAGTCAGTATAGGAGAATGTAGTTCGAACCCTGGATCTACCGTGTTCCATTGGTCTTTTCCCAAGAGTGCAGGCATATTGGAAGCATAAGCAGCCCTAAATTTGGCAACAGAAAAATACTCGGAGATGTATTGATAAATTTCACCATCTTTGTTTTTGAAGGTTAGACAGTAGGAAAAGCTCCTACTGCATGTATGTATTTAAAACAAGCTGGTCAACTTTACAAAAGCATGGAGAGGGAGAGGTGGGGGTGGGGGTGGAGACCTATACAGGGAGAAAGCTCACAAGGCTACCAATGTGTGAGGCTATGTTACAGAATCTAAAAAATTTGAAACAAGATGTTTTTTGTGTTTGGCAGTCTATGAGCAATGTTGGAGAAATCAGTCTTGAATCTGGTCCGCCAAGTAGAGAAGTATTGATCAACTTCACCATCTTCACCACCTATAACAGTCATCAGATGTAGGGCATGTATGCATGGCTTCCCACGGAGCTATCATTTCCTACAACTGCATTCCCTAGTTGCTAGGTTAACTGGATATCTCCGTTCCCTATTTTTACTGTCAGTATATGTTACCTCAGCCTCGTGTGTCGCTGTTCGAATGCATTTCATGTTCAGTCCTCTTGCCTTGGCATGCAATGCCTTAATAAGAGAGGGGAGCATAAGATGGCCAACATATTCTGTTTCTACAATTCTTTTGTGAAGAGCCATCTTTGTTATGATCATCTGTCGATTCTTATAAAATATTTGCCATATCAGAAGCCATTTCAATGACTTGATCTTGGCATTGAAACACTCTGCCATGTTACTGGTCACATAGTCTACTTTGCGGATTTCATTGAATTTGCTTCTTGACCACAACTTTCCATGATGTGCATCTAGGTACTCCTTCACTAGAGGATTGTGAGCATACAACACTCTCAAATGATGCTCATTCTTCCTCTCACTGTATGTGTATGATGCTGGCCATAAGTTCTCATCATAAACTTTACCTTTGCATTTATTTCTGAAATTTTGCGCTAGGTATCGCATACATTCCCTATGCT
The DNA here is from genome assembly GCF_002575655.3 of Aegilops tauschii subsp. strangulata. Classification (NCBI taxonomy): domain Eukaryota; kingdom Viridiplantae; phylum Streptophyta; class Magnoliopsida; order Poales; family Poaceae; genus Aegilops; species Aegilops tauschii. The sequence goes on from NC_053038.3 coordinate 191,165,818, forward strand.
CCACTCCAGGGAATACAATTTCCACTACACTCTCCAAATCCTTGCAAGCATCTGTGTGTATATCTAAACCTGGGGTTGTACCTATAAGGTCGTGCAACTGTTGCAGATACCAGACCCAACTCTCCTCAGACTCCGCCTCCACCACACCAAATGCAACTAGGAGTAGCTAGTTGTGTCCATCAACTTCAGAAGCTTCCACTAGTTGTCCTCTCCACCTTCCATTCAAAGCAGTTGCATCAACAGCCAAATAGGGTCTACAACCATCAAGAAACCCCTGCCAACAAGCCTTGAAAAAAAGGCCCTCCTGAATCACTCCTTCTGAAATGACTTCCCTTCTATTTCGTATGTAAACATATGCTTGTCAATCTCTACAACACTCCCTGGACTAGTAGCCTCCACTTCAGATTTAAATGTGTAGAGCAACTAAAGGCTCTCATTTCAAGGACCATTAATCCTGTCAAGGGCCATTTCCTTAGCATAGAAAATCCTCATGTAAGGTATATCAATCTTGTACTTCTCAAATAGCTTCCCATGGAGTGCTGTTGGACCAAGTGTTGGTCATTCTCTCAACCAATCCAAAATTGCATCTGCCACGCACCTAGTCTTTGCTAGCTTTGTTTTAGCCTTCCCTCCTCCCTCTCCAGGTGGACAAGTGTGCCGGTGTGGGTTCTTTTTTATCTGAAACAAAATGGGACCCGAACAAAATATAGTTAAGAAAACATTACACAATGATCTAAAAATACAATGAATCAGTATAAACTGAAATACACAAACCTGAATGAACTTGCTCGTCAACATATGTGATGCATGGCAACCTTCATCTACACCTATCATATGGGAAATGAATAGTGAACCTTGTTGGCTCACTCCTATCAATCACATATATATTTTCAGTGAGAATGCAATATGTAGTCACAGCATTACGCCAGTCCACCACCGATTGGAATATGGTGCCGACAGCTAGCTAAGGATCTTCCCTGTTCCACTCAATTGTTGGCATGTCCTCACCATCATATTCATCTAAAACTAAGCTGTCGATGTTCTCCTGCCACTCTTCATCGTCAGTGTCATCAAATCTAGCATGGCTAATAGGTTCCTCATGATATTCATCTTCCATTGCTTGTTTACTTATAGTATCTACAAGATCAGGGAAAATATTCTCATCCTCATCATCATATCGAGGCACCTCTTCGTCTTGCTCTTCATGTTGCTCTACATCGGCTGCAGCAGCAACAGGAGAAGCGGAACAAGAAGTGGTAGCAGATATATTGTGACTTTCAGAGCCACTGGCTCTGCTTCATTTCGACCTACAAGGAGTGCCGGGGTGCTTGCTATTAGCAGAGATAGAAGATTTTTGAAAACCCTTCCTGATACGTCTCCAACGTATCTATAATTTTTTATTGTTCCATGCTATTATAATATCTATTTTGGATGTTTTATATGCATTATTATGCTATTTTATATTACTTTTAGGACAACTTATTAACCTAGAGCCCAATCCAGTTTCTGTTTTTTCCATGTTTTTGAGTTTCGCAGAAAAGGAATACCAAACGGAGTCCAAATGGAATAAAACTTTACGATGATTTTTCTTGGACCAGAAGACACCAAGAGGACTTGGAGTCCAAGCCAGAAGATCCACGAGGCGGCAGCAAGGGTGGAGGACGCGCCCGAGTGGGGGGGCTACCTTGTGTCCCCCTCGGGGATCCCCTGACCTAGCACTTCGTCAAATATATTCACATATATTCCAAAACCCTCTGAGGAGTCCACGAAAATAATTTTCCGCCGCCACAATTTGTTCCCGTGAGATCCCATCTTGGGGCCTTTTCCGGCATATTACCAGAGGGGGATTCGATCACGGAGGGCATCTACATCAACCCTATTGCCCTTCTGATGAAGCGTGGGTAGTTTACCACGGACCTACGGGTCCATCGCTAGTAGCTAGATGGATTCTTCTCTCTCTTTGAGTCTCAATACCATGTTCTCCTCGATGTTCTTGGAGATCTATCCGATGTAATCTTCTTATGCGGTGCCTTTGTCGAGATCCGATGAATTGTGGATTTATGATCATCTTATCTATGAAGATTATTTGAATCTTCTCTGAATTCTTATATGCATGATTTGATATCTTTGTATTTCTCTTCGAATTATCGGTTTGCTTTAGCCAACTAGATTGGTTTTTCTAGCAATGGGAGAGGTGCTTAGCTTTGGGTTCAATCTTGCGTGATTTGACCTAGTGACAAAGTAGGGGTAGCGAGACACGTAGTGAATTGTTGCCATCGAGGATAAAAATATGGGGTTTTCATCATATTGCTTGAGTTTATTCCTCTACATCATGTCATCATACTTAAGGCGTTACTCCATTCTTTATAAACTTAATACTCTAGATGCATGCTGGATAGCGGTCGATGTGTGGAGTAATAGTAGTAGATGCAGGCAGGAGTCGGTCTACTTGCCATGGACGTGATGCTTATATGCATAATCATTGCCTTGGATATCGTCATAACTTCGTGCTTTTCTATTAATTGCTCGACAATAATTTGTTCACCCACCGTATTATTTGCCTTCAAGAAAGAAGCCTCTAGTGAAACCTAGGGCCCCCGGGTCTATTTTCCATCATATTTGTTTCCAATCTACTACTTTGATATCTTTTATTTTCAGATCTATAAACCTAAAAACCAAAAAAAAAAGTTATCTTTTATTTAGTTTTATTTATCTCTATCAAATCTCACCTTTGCAAGTGACCGTGAAGGGATTGACAACCCCTTTATCGCGTTGGGCGCACGTGTTTGATTGTTTGTGTAGGTGCATCTATTGAGGACTTGCGTGTTTCTCCTACTGGATTGATACCTTGATTCTTAACTGAGGGACATACTTATCTCTACTGTGCTGCATCACCCTTTCCTCTTCAAGGAAAAAACCAACACAACCTCAAGAATTAGCAGGAAGAATTTCTGGCACCGTTGCTGGGGAGATCTATGTCAAGACTACCAAGTACCCATCATAAACCCTCATCTCTTGCATTACATTATTTGCCATTTGCCTCTTGTTTTCCTCTCCCCCACTTCTAAATCGATTTTCAGAAAAATACAAAAAGATTTGCCATTTTATTCGCCCTTCTTTCGTTCGTCTTTTCGTTTGCTCGTTTGTTAGATTGATTGCTTTGTCACGATGACTCAAGATAATACCATGTTGTGTGACTTTTCCAATACTATTAATAATGATTTTATTAGTACTTCGATTGCTCCCGCCACTAGTCAAGATGCCGCATCCCATCTAAATAATTTCGTTGTGTTGTGTGATATGCAAAAGAAGAAAGATGTCTATAATGATACTGTTAAATTCAAGCTATTTCCGTTCTCACTACGAGATTGTACTAAAACTTGGTTTTCATCTTTGCCTAAAAATAGTATTGATTCATGGAATAAGTGTAAAGATGCTTTTATTTCTAAGTATTTTCCTCCCGCTAAGATCATCTCCCTTAGGAATGATATTATGAATTTTAATCAACTTTATCATGAACATGTTGCACAATCTTGGGAGAGGAAGAAATTGATGATGTGAAATCGCCCTAATCGTGGTTTAAATCTATGGATGATCATACAAATTCTTTATGCCGGATTGAATTTTGCTTCTAGAAATCTTTTAGATTCGGCCGCGGAGGTACTTTTATGGAAGTTACTTTTGGAGAAGCTACTAAAGTCCTAGATATTATTGTGGTTAATTATTCTCAATGGCACACCAAAAGATCTTGTACTAGTAAAAAAGTGCATGCGATTGAAGAGATTAATGTTTTGAGTGGAAAGATGGATGAACTTATGAAATTATTTGCTAGAAAGAGTGATCCTATTGATCATAATGATATGCCTTTGTATACTTTGCTTGAGAATAATAATGAATCGACGGATGTGAATTTGGTTGGTAGGAACAATTTTGGTGATAACGCGTATAGAGGTAATTTTAATCCTAGGCTGTTTCCTAGTAATTCCTCTAGTAATTATGGTAATCCCTACAACAATTCTTATAGAAAATATAATAAGATGCCCTCTGATCTTGAGAACAATATTAAAGAATTTATTAGTTCGCAAAAGAATTTCAATGCTTTGGATTCCAATGATTTTAATTATGATAATTGTTCATTGATAGATTGTATTTCCTTGTTGCAATCCTTGTTGAATTCTCTTCATGCTTATAATCAAAATAAAGCTTTTACTAAACTTATCGTTGATGCTATGACGAAATCATTTGAAGAAAAGCTTGAATTGGAAGTTTCTATTCCTAGAAAACTTTATGATGAGTGGTAACCTACTATTAAGATTAAGATTAAAGATTATGAGTGTCATGCTTTGTGTGATTTGGGTGCTAGCGTTTCCACTATTCCAAAAACTTTATCTGATGTGTTAGGTTTCCGCGAATTTGATGATTGTTCTTTAAATTTGAATCTTGCGTATTCCAGTATTAAGCAACCTATAGGAAGGATTAATGATGCTCTTATTGTTGCAAATAGGAATTATGTGCCCGTATATTTCATCGTTCTTGGTATAGATTGTAATCCTACATGTCCTATTATTCGTGGTAGACCTTTCCTTAGAACGATTGGTGCAATTATTGATATGAAAGAAGGAAACATTAGATTTCACATTCCATTAAGGAACGGCATGTAACACTTTATTAGAAAGAAAATTAAGTTGCCATATGAATCTATTATGAGAGCTACTTATGGATCGCATACCAAAGATGACAATACCGATATCTATGTTTTTATGTCTAGCTAAGGGCGTTAAACAATAACGCTTGTTGGGAGGCAACCCAATTTTATTTTTGTGTTCTTTGATTTGCTACTATTATTGAATAAAATACACATTATTACCTCTGTAGTAATTGTGTTTTGGTGTTTTAATTAGTGTTTGTGCCAAGTAAGACCTTTGTGATGGCTTACGGAGATAGTTGATTTGAGCTTGCTGAAAAATAGAAACTTTTGCGCCCCAAAAAATAATTCTAGTTTTTAAAAGAAGCACGGTAAAATAGTGGTTCTTTTTTGCTAAATATTGAGATAGAAATTGCCTCTGTTCTCCTAATTTTTTAGAACTTTTGAAGTTACAGAAGTATTCGTAGTTTACAGATTGCTACAAACTGTTCTGTTTTTGACAGATTCTGTTTTCTATGTGTTGTTTGCATATTTTGATGAATCTATGGGTAATATCAGGGGGTATGAACCATGGAGAAGTTGGAATACAGTAGATATTACACCAATGTAAATAAAGAATGAGTTCACAATAGTACCAAAAGTGGTGATTTTATTTTCTTATACTAACGGATCGCATGAGTTTTCTGTTGAGTTTTGTGTTGTGAATTTATCAAGTTTTCGGTAAAGATTTGATGGACTATGGAAGGCAAGAGCGTAAGCTTGGGGATGCCCAAGGCACCCCAAGGTAATATTCAAGGACAGCCAAGAGCCTCAGCTTGGGGACGCCCCGGATGGCATCCCCTCTTTCGTCTTCGTCTATCGGTAAATTTACTTGCGGCTATATTTTTATTCACTACATGATATGTGTTTTGCTTGGAGTGTCTTTTATGATATGAGTCTTTGCTTATTAGTTTGACACAATCATCCTTGCTGTACACACATTTTGGGAGGGACACACGTGAATCGTGATTTATTAGAATACTCTATGTGCTTCACTTATATCTTTTGAGCTAGTCAATTTTGCTCTAGTGCTTCGCTTATATCTTTTTAGAGCACGGCAATGGCTTTATTTCATAGGAATTGTTGAACTCTCATGCTTCACTAATATTATTTTGAGAGTCTCTCTAAACAGCATGATAATTTGCTTTGGTTATGAATTTAGTCCTAATATGATGGGCATCCAAGAGGGATATAATAAAAACTTTCATATAAAGTGCATTGAATACTATGTGAAGTTTGATTCCTTATGATTTTTTTGAGATATAAAGATGGTGATATTCGAGTAATGCTAGTGAGTAATTGTGGATTGGTAGAAATACTTGTGTTAAAGTTTGTGATTCCCGTAGCACGCACGTATGGTGAACCATTATGTGATGAGGTCGGGGCATGATTTATTTATTGATTGTCTTCCTTATGAGTTGCGCTCGGGGACGAGCAATGGTCTTTTCCTACCAATCTATCCCCCTAGGAGCATGCGCGTAGTACTTTTTGAATGACTAATATACTTTTGCAATAATTATGTCAGTTCTTTAGGACTAATGTTGAGTCCATGGATTATACGCACTCTCACCCTTCCACCATTGCTATCCTCTCTAGTACCGCACAACTTTCGCCGGTGCCTTACACCCACCATACACCTTCCTCAAAACATCCACCATACCTACCTATTATGTCATTTTCATAGCCATTCCGAGATAAATTGCCATGCAACTTGCCAGCGTTCCGTTTATTATGACACATACCATCATTGCCATATTGCTTTGCATGATCGTAAGATATCTAGCATGATGTTTACATGGCTTGTCCATTTATTGATGTCATTTGCTACGCTAGATCATTGCACATCCCGGTACACCGCCGGAGGCATTCATATAGAGTCATATTTTGTTCTAAGTATCAAGTTGTAATGCTTGAGTTGTAAGTAAATAAAAGTGTGATGATCATCATTATTAGAGAATTGTCCCATGTGAGTAAATGATGATGGAAGCTATGATTCCCTCACAAGTTGGGATGAGTCTCCGTACTTTACAAAAAATAAAAGAGGCCAAAGAAGCCCACCATAAAAAAAGAAAAAAATGAGAGAAAATAGAGAAGGGGCAATGTTACTATCCTCTTTCCACACTTGTGCTTCAAAGTAGCACCATGATCTTCATGATAGAGAGTCTCGTATCTTGTCATTTTCATATACTAGTGGGAATTTTTCATTATATAATTTGCCTTGTATATTCCAATGATGGGCTTCCTCAAATTTCCATAGGTCTTCGTGAGCAAGCGATTTGGATGCACACCCACTTGTTTCTTTTTGAGCTTTCTTTAACTTATAGCTCTAGTGCATCCATTGCATGGTAATCCCTACTCACTCACATTGATATCTATTGGTGTGCATCTCCATAGCCCGTTGAAATGCCAAGTTGATCTGAGAATATCTCCTTATTTTAGTCTTCTCCACAACTACCATATTCTATTCCACCTATAGTGCTATATCCATGGCTCACGCTCATGTGTTGCGTGGAAGTTCAAAAAGTTTGAGAACATCAAAAGTATGAAACAATTGCTTGGCTTGTCATCGGGGTTGGGCATGATTTAATACTTTGTGTGATGAAGATGGAGCATAGCCAGACTATATGATTTTGTAGGGATAACTTTCTTTGGCCATGTAATTTTGAGAAGACATGATTGGTTTATTATAGTATGCTTGAAGTATTATTATTTTTATGTCAATATTAAAATTTTGTTTTGAATCTTATGGATTCGAATATTCATGCCACAATGAAGAAAATTACATGAATAAATATGTTAGGTAGCATTCCACATCAAAAATTCTGTTTTTATCATTTACCTACTCAAGGATGAGCAGGAATTAAGCTTGGGGATGCTTGATACGTCTCCAATGTATCTATAATTTTTTATTGTTCCATGCTATTATATTATCTGTTTTGGATGTTTTATATGCATTATTATACTGTTTTATATTATTTTTCGGACTAACTTATTAACCTAGAGCCCAGTGCCAGTTTCTTTTTTTCTTTGTTTTTGAGTTTCACAGAAAAGGAATACCAAACGGAGTCCAAACAAAATAAAAACTTCACAATGTTTTTCTTGGACCAGAAGACACCCAGAAGACTTGGAGTCCAAGCCAGAAGAGCCACGAGGAGGCGGAAAGGGTGGAGCGCGTGCCCTAGGGGGGGAACCCCCTACCTTGTGGCCCCTCGGGGATCCCCTGACCTAGCTCTTCGTCCTATATATTCAAATATATTCCAAAACCCTCAAAGGAGTCCACGAAAATACTTTTCCGTTGTCGCAACCTTCTGTTTCCGTGAGATCCCATCTTGGGGCCTTTTCCGGCATCCTACCGGAGGAAGATTCCATCACGGAGGGCATCTAAATAAATCCTATTGCCCTTCCAATGAAGCGTGAGTAGTTTGCCACAGACCTATGGGTCCATAGCTAGTAGCTAGATGGATTCTTCTCTCTTTTTGATTCTCAATACCATGTTCTCCTCGATGTTCTTGGAGATCTATCCGATGTAACCTTCTTTTGTGGTGTGTTGGTCGAGATCCGATGAATTGCGGATTGATGATCGGCTTATCTATGAATATTATTTGAATCTTCTATGAATTCTTATATGCATGATTTGATATCTTTGTATTTCTCTTTGAGTTATTGGTTTGGTTTGGCCAACTAGATTGGTTTTTCTTGCAATGGGAGAGGTGTTTAGCTTTGGGTTCAATCATGCGTGATTTCACCCAGTGACAAAGTAGGGGTAGCGAGACATGTACTGAATTGTTGCCATTGAGGAAAAAAATGGGTTTTTCATCATATTGCTTGAGTTTATTCCTCTACATCATGTCATCTTACTTAAGGCGTTACTCCATTCTTTATGAACTTAATACTCTAGATGCATCCTGGATAGCGGTCGATGTTTGGAGTAATAGTAGTAGATGTAGGTAGGAGTCGGTCTACTTGACACGGACATGATGCTTATATGCATAATCATTGCCTTGGATATCGTCATAACTTTGCGCTTTTTTATAAATTGCTCGACGGTAATTTGTTCACCCACCGTATTATTTGCCTTCAAGAGAGAAGCCTCTAGTGAAACCTATGGCCCCCGGGTCTATTTTCCATGATATTTGTTTCTGATCTACTATTTTGCAATCTTTTATTTTCAGATCTATAATCCAAAAAACCAAAAATATTTAGTTATCTTTTATTTAGTTTTATTTATCTCTATCAGATCTCACCTTTGCAAGTGACTGTGAAGGGATTGACAACCCCTTTAAAGCGTTGGGTGCAAGTGTTTGATTGTTTGTGTAGGTCCATATATTCGGGACTTGCGCGTGTCTCCTACTGGATTGATACCTTGGTTCTTAACTGAGGCAAATACTTATCTCTATTGTGTTGCATCACCCTTTCCTCTTCAAGGGAAATACCAACGCAAGCTCAAGAAGTAGCACTACCCCTTTTCACATTCATTGCATGGCTGAAGCAGCTCGATATGGATTTTACCGAAGCGGCTTTTAGCCTTCAAAGTAAAGAGAAATCTAAGATGCTCATCGCAAGTTAGTGGGAGAAATTTTTGCTCTGTACTGCTGAAAATTTGTTGTTGAACAACATCTGCAGGGCTCCACCCATATGAAGAATTTTGCAGCGCCGCGAGCAAATATTTGAACGACATACTTGTTTCTACCACCTTTGGATAGAAAAATCTAGTAATCGTATGCGGTTTTCTACCGCGCATCACACCAACTTCGATCCTAACCGCCAGCTGGAAAGCAAGCACAGGATCAATCCTATTAGATTCAAATAAGGAAAGGTTGCAGTTAGGCCGGGAAAAATTATGTGAAATTTGATCGATTCACGCGACTAGCTGTCAAATGGGGCCGAATTTATGAATCCAAAAATCAATTAGAGGGGAAACTATGCTTACCCAGGTGGAATCCATGAATTATCCGCCGCTGATTTGACCCAATCCTCTCCATTGCCGATGGGCTTGAGAGCCTGCTACCCCGACATTGTTGCTTAATCCTGAGGGGGATGTGGGGGTAGATCTGGCGGAGGGCACGATGGCGGCAGAGGCAAAATGGGGTTAGATGTTGGAGGGCACGACGGTGGCGGAGGCTGCACGACGGAGGGGGCAGAGTGGCGTGGTGCTATAGTGGCTCGAGCTCGAGGTTCAAACAAGGGGATCCCTCAGACAAGCACATCTGACGTGTCTCAATGCGGCCCCACACGTCACAGCACTGAAAGGAGGACCTGTTCTGACAGTTAACGGTCAATGGTTTGACCCGACAGCATCCTCCATTGTGACCATTTCTGAGGGTTTCGGACAAGGGAGTGGGGAAAAGTGAGCAAAAGTTAAGAGCATGCGGATGAATGAGTAGAGGTAAGGAACCAGGGGCACAGAAATAAAAATCCCTATTAACTATACACATTGCATAAAAATGACAAAAACGCTCTCATGACCCGTGCTTTAATTTAGAAGGCGATGACTCAAAAATAAAAGTAAATAGGTAAGCCGTCACAGAGGGAAGCTGAGATTTGCAAAGGTGTGAGAGATCGAAGGTCAAATCAGAGATGAATATAATTTTGAGAGGTGGACATGCAAATTTACTTAGGATGGTAGAGTAATACCACATATAGGTAGATATGGTGGACTCATCTCGAGCAACTTTGGTTTAAGGATTTGGATGTACAAGAAGCATTCCTGCTTAGTACAGGCGAATGCTAGCAAATAGATTGAGAAGCGGCCAACTAGAGAACGACAACGGTTATAATCATGCATTCAGAATAATTAACATTGAATACTAGCATGAGTAGGATGTAAACACCATGAACATAAATACCATGGAGGCTATGTTGTTTTTGAATTAACTACATGTGTGAACATGTGCCAAGTCAAGCCACTTGAAACATTAGAGGAGGATACCATACTAACATACTAGACCATAATCATTTTAATGCATGTTAACTTTCAAGATAAATCATTATTCACTCCTAGATACTTAAGCATGGCATGAGTAACTATAATCTCTATTGGTCATCACAAACATGTTTACTCACAATATGCTGAATCATGGATGCTGAGTTAAACATATTTACAAAAACAAAAACAAGGAGAGTTCATACCAACTTTTCTTTGCCACAGTCACTTCATCAAATCATCGCCATTATTGCCTTTCACTTTCATGACTAAATGATATGAAAATAATAATAGTGCAAGAATGCGTGGAGTAAGCTGGAATCTGCAAACATTTTATTCAAAGGAGAAGACAAGGTAATATTGTCTCTTCGTTAGATCAACAATAATGCATATGAGAGCCACTCTATTTTCATCGTGGTCTTCTCCTTATGACGAATCAATGAAAAGAAAAGAATTTCATAGAAACAAACTGAAATATTTCTATAGTTTTTAGTCTTTTGGAAGAAGGAAAATTAACAAAGGAAAAACGAAAAGCGAGAAAAACTATTTACACAGGAAAGCTCCCAACAAGCAAAAGAAGAAACGAGAAATATTTTTGGGTTTTCTTTCAATACTACAAACTAATTAAACAAGGAATAAAAACTGAAAATAAGTGAGAAATATTTTTGGATTTTCAAAGTTTTTCAAACACACAAGAAGAAAGCAAAAATAAATCTAACATGGATATACAATGAAAAAGGATGAACACCGACAATTAGAATGAGAAGTGTGAACATGAATGTAATGTTGGTGAGAAATACGTACTCCCCCAAGCTTAGGCTTTTGGCTAGCTTGGTAATCACCACCCGTAGTAGCCATCGAATCTGGTAGGGAAGTGGTTGAGTGGACGCACCTGAGTGTCCCAAGGCTGGGCCTCGTTCTCCTCCGCGGCAACCTCGTTCCTGTAAGCAATGATGTCCGGTGGCATGATGACGTATCCGTGCCTGGCATGAGAATCAAATAAAGAGGGTGTAGACAGTGTAATAATATCACGAGTGTTCTCGCTAAATACCAAGTTATAACGAATGTGGTGAGGAGGCTTAGGGTTATCAATAAAATGGTGATCTATCATAGCCTGGTTATCCAGATAATCTTGAGGCAACAAGCAATCATTGTGGCGTATATTGACACGCAAATGTCTCGTCAAGTGAGTAGCATAAATACCACCATGAACTTTACCCCTAGTCCTGTTAGTGTGCAAGGGGCGCACAATGTTAGCTCTAAGGCTATAAGTGTTTTCACCAAAGAGTGTGCAGTGTAAAATGGCGAGCTCAGGGGCATTGAGAGTGCCACCTTCCTCCGTAGCAGTCAAGCATTTCTCTATGAATAAAGCAAAGTAGTGCACAATGGGAAAAATGCAAACTAGTAGCTCTAGCTCTCGACACACACCTACACTATCCCACACTTAAAGTACGGAGAAAGTCCTCAAACTCCTTCGGTCGAGCATCTCTTAATTCCTCATAAGTGGTAATCAAACATATCTCACAAAACTCCGTGAGAGGCATGTCATGATGTTCAACATATAAATCAAAGTGTGCCATAGGAATATTGAGCCTATGCAAGAAATTGAAATTTTGCACAAAGGAATTCATAAGTATGAGGTATTGATCAGACTCATCTACGAGGAAGTTGGCCAACACGGCATTTGCAACGAATTGCATGAACTCTTGGTTAAACTTGGTTTTGTTCATGAAGGCATTGTGTGGCCATTCGCATGGCCGGACATCCGTCCTATCCGGAATGTTAAGGTCATGGTCTGGGGCATCCCCGATGATCCCCTTGGCACTCAATCTCAAAGAAATTCTCTGGAAGAAGTTCATTTTCCCTAAACAAATTTCTGAAAATTTTGTACCACAAAAAGATGTTAACAAAACTTTGCAAGATTGATAGCAACTATTCATATGGATGTCTAGAGGCTATATCAAGCATTCATACTACTTGGAACTCAAAGAATCCAACATGCAATCTCATTTTCAATGGCACCTAGAATAGCAAAATATAATCCATAAAAGCAAAAAACAAAACCAAGGAGCAATCCCTCAAAACAGTTTCGAAAACAGAGCTCCGAGCAAAGAGATCGAAAATCCCAGGTTTGGGAGCAAGAACACGAGAGAGAGAGAGAGAGAGAGAGAGAGAGAGAGCAACCAAGAATTTTTTCTGGAGGTAAGAGATGAAGTGGGGTGAAGTACTAAGTGAGTGGGTTCATGTGGGACCCACAAGGCATTTGGGAGCCCCTAGGGGATGGCCGCATCCCGTTGCCTTGTGAGCAACAGGGGCACTCCCTGGGATGTATTCAGTGCCAAAAGTTCTTATATATTTCAGAAAAATCATGTTAAATTTTATGACATTCTGAGCACTTTTATTTTTGGGATATTTTTTATTGCATGGATAAATCAGAAAATAAGATAATCATGACATTTTACTTTATTAAATTATAAATAATAGAGAGCAAACTATGATTACAGAAGGTTGTGTTTACTAAATTCACCGACCACATGCCCCCGTAAAAGAATCCATTAATAAGGTTTATCATGTCTTATTAACAAATCGTTTCCGAGTAATATGAAACCAAAGAATCTTCATAAAACACTAGGTTACCTCAATGTGGACATGCATCTCCCCAACAATAAGAGTTTCATATTTCTTTCTGACAGAAAGAAGAGGGGATTTGAAACCTCCAATAGTGATTGTGATAATTCTTTCAATAGAGTTGATACTATTCAGTTGGAGTTGTTTCTTCAGAAAAATTACCATTTACATGAATAGTGACCTTGCTTTTGTTGCAATCAATAACAGCCCCTACAATATTTAAAAAAGTTCTACCTAGGAGAATCGATATGTTGTCGTCCTTGGGCATATCAAGAATAACAAAGTCTGCTAAGATAGTAACGTTTGTAACTATAGCATGCACATCCTCATAATACTGATAGGTATAACAGTTGATTTATCAGCCATTTGCAAAGAGATTTTAGTAGGTGTCAACTAATTCAAATCAAATATTCTATATAAAGAGAAAGACATAAAACTAACACCGGCTCCCAAATCACATAAAGAATTTTGACATAAGTTCTTTTAATGGAGCAAGCTATAGTTGGTATTCCTGGATCTCCTAGCTTCTTAGGTATTCGACCTTTAAATGAATAATTTGCAAGCATGGTGGAAATTTTAGCTTCAGGTATCTTTCTTTTATTAGTGACAATATCTTTCATATATTTAGCATATGGAGTCATTATCAAAATATCGGTCCAACGAAGGCGCAAAAAGATACGTCTAAGCATTTGAACAAAACATTAAAAGTCCTCCTCATCCTTATTTTTTGGAGGCTTAGTAGGGGAATGCATAGGTTTCTGAACCCATGGTTCTCTTTCTTTACCATGTTTTCTAGCAACGAAATCTATTTTATCATATCTTTTATTTTAAGAGGTGGGTTATCAAGATCAACAGCAGGTTCTATCTCTACATCATTATCAGGTTCTTTATCATTATCTGGTTGAGCATCAACATGAACATTATTATTATCATTATCACTAAGTGGATGTTCATTATTAGGTTGTGTCTCAACATCCTTACTTTTCTCACTAGGTTTTTCTACCATAGGTTCACTAGAAGCACAAAAAGTTCTATCATTTCTCCTTTCCTTTTTCTTTTTATATGAACTAGGTGCATCAATATTAATTCTTTTTGAATCTTGCTCAATTATTTTAGGATGACCATCAGGATAAAGTGGCTCCTGAGTCATTCTACCTCCTCTCATCATTACTCTAACAACATGATCATTCATTTTATTATTAATCTCATTAAGCAAATCATTTTGTGACTTAGCAACTTGCTTTAACTGAGTATGAACCATGGATGCATGTTTACCCAAACCTTTAAGATTATTAGCAATCCTAAACATCAAGTCACTCAAGCGATTAATCGAAATAGCATTCTGTTTCAATTGACTCTTGACATACATATTGAAGTGTTCTTACTTATCAATGTAATTATCAAATTCATGCAGGCATTGACTAGCAGATTTAGTATAAGGAATATCACCTTCATCAAATATATACAGATAATTTACCTCTACTACCTGTGTCGGGGTATCGAGTCCATGTATTTCTTCAATAGGTGTTAAATTCTTAACATCTTCACCTTTAATACCCTTTTCTTTCATCGATTTCTTTGCCTCTTGCAGATCTTCAGGATTGAGGAATAGAATACCTCGCTTCCTCATAGTTGTCTTAGGTGGTGGTTCAGGAAGTGTCCAATCATTTTCATTTCTCAATATATTATTCAATAGTTTCTCAGCTTTTCAATAGTTCATTCCCTGAAAACACAACCAACACAACTATCTCCCCTTGTCTTAGAGGGTATGATCTTGGTTCTAGTATTTTTCAGATTCATCATAGTGATAAACTGATATAAATCCCAAATGACTCAACAAATAGAGCTATGCTCCTTGGAAATGGTGCCAAAAAAGTCTTGATAACCCACAAGTATAGTGATCTCAACAATTTTCAAGGGTAGTATTTCACCCAAATTTATTGATTCGAGAAAAGGGCAGCCAAAGAAATTTGCCAGTATTATCAGTTGAGTTGGAAATTCAACCACACCTGGAGAAATAAATATCTGCAACAAAGTGCTTAGTAGCATAGTAGTATGATAGTTTGATAGCAGTAATAGTAGAAATAGTAACAGTAACAGTAGCAGTTTTGTGGTGATTGTAATAGCAACATCAACAAAAGTAACATAGCAATATGCGAAAAGCGTAGGCATTTGATTAGTGATGGATATTTATGTTGGATGGCATTCATCATATAACAATCACAAAATACACTGGTACAACGAGTTGCTATACAAACGGTTTTTAACCCCTTTCCGCGATGACATTTTGAACCATCGCCTAGTGAGTGTGGGCGAAAGGGGGGTCCTTCCCACACGACCCAGAAACCGTCGGGGATAGGCCCTCCGGTCACACACGCTGGGCAAAATGAGATTTTGTGCGACGGGCGAGTGATCAGAGACAATTATACATGACCAATCGGTTCCAGTCGTAAGTACATCCCACACAGTCAGACCGTGACAAACGTTTCCATTCGTTTATACATTCCACACAGTCAATCCAAGGAATACGTTCCGTTCGTATGTACATCCCATGCAGTCAATCCAAGAAGTACGTTTATGTTCGTATGTACATCCCACATAGTCAATCCCGGGAAAACATTTCCGTTCGTACATACATCCCACTCAGCTTTATGTATAGCCTCATGTGTGATAGGTGTAATGATGACACCTACTCCGCCTCCATTAACGGTTTGCTTTTATTCAACTACATCAGACACGATTTGATGAAGGAAACTATATGGCATTGGGCTATCCATCACAACTGCTTTTACTGCTAGAACCGTTTGCAAAGTTCCATGACCCATTTAGTAGGTTTATTAGTTTACAACTAATAATTCCAGTATTACGCAAATTCACATTTCATATCGAACAACTATTTGCCAATTTCATATCAGGCACATAAATATATTTTAACATCACAGTACGATAGCTACCTGAAAACAGTAAAGTACAACATATATCTAGTTCACCTTCATAAGAACAATATATTCATTTCCCTAATCGACTGATGCATGATCAGCCAGGTTCATCTTCTCCACCTCTGCTTTCAGTTCAGTAAGAACCTGTTTTGCACTGACCAACTGGGAAAGTGCCTCCTCCTTCGCCAACACCATCTTAGCAAGGTCTAATTTAAAAAATCTGAGCTCATTCTCCATCTTCCTCTTTTTTTTACCGCATATTGAAATATTCTTCAGCATTGACAACACTTTCTCTAAGCCTATATCTGTTCTCTTCCTCATACAAGCTCCAGAGCTTTGCTAGGCTCATCTTCAAAGACTGTGGCCACTCTTGATCAACCCACTCCAGGTAATAGCACTTCTATTCATCCTATAATATTTAAAACTAAATATGTAACAATTGTAGGGGAAATGGGTTTCTAGCAACATAGAAAATCACCAAATACATATTTTGAAAAACTAAAGAAACAGATTAATTATGACATATCTTCTCGAAAAGATCAATGTACAAATGAATTAATTGCTACTGAGATTACAACCAAATTCTGGAACATCATAAGTTATAATTAACTGCAACAACGCTACAAGTTCTTAGTCAAGTACTACAAATAACAAATTGAACATTTTATGAGGAAGCTAAATATAATTGCAACAACATAGCGACAGTTTTTGGATGACATCAAATTGATACTAACAGGTGTGTACATGCAGAAATTTAGTATCATAGAACTAATAGTACTAAGATCGTCCACTATGTATGCCAAAACCGGTGTCAAGACAATTGTTGCTACATCTAGCACTGGTGCCCTGCACTGGCGAGCCGATGTAGAGGAAAAATTCAAGGAACCGGACTCCAGAGCACCTAGTTGCTCCGATGCCCAGTTCCTTTGTGCCATAACGATTTAGTATTTTACCGCTTGGCATCTCAGATGTGTGGACCAAAGTTGGCGGCACAAACTGCTGAAGCGGTGCCAAATAATTTTCTAATGGCACCACTGATGAGATGGCAACATTTTTAGATACTAGGTAGAAACTGTGACACTGTCTGAATCACATCCAAAATAACGTCGCAAAGTGACAGTGTCTGTATCAAATCTAACAAATGATTTGTAACAACAAAAGTGGGGCTAACCTTCTCTGCACATGCCAGAAACTTCCTCCCACTATCCACAGATTCAAACGCAACTATCTTTACGCATGGAGATTGATGGTAACAACGAGCAGGAAGATCATCAGCCACCCCGCTCCATTCATTGCAACTGATGGTCCTAGGAGCTACAAGAGGAAGAAATGACTCAAATCGACTGCCGAGTTAAATCCTTCATTCCAAATCATAACCCAAGAGAGAGAAGAGAGGCATAACTGGGTGGTGAAAGAGTCACCGTCGGAGGAGGAACCGATGGCGAGGTCATTCAAGAAGACCATGGCGACCGCGGCGGTCGGATGTGAGACGGCGAGAGCGAGGAAGCGGCTATAGCTTCAGAAGGAAGGAAGGAGGAAATCGGGGAAATGTGACTTGTGATCAGGGAGAAAAGTGGGTGGGGAGGAGGGTTAGATATTTCACCGGTAGGCCAAAAATTTCGAAAGGTTGAGGGAAAGTTTGCGCGTGGTGCCGCCGGACACCATTCACTTTGAACGAATGTGTGCATCGCAAATGATTCTTCTCCTTTACGCGCATGGGTTGAGTTTGATCATTCAAATTTTGGTGGAAATTTCCCTAGCTACTGTCCTCAGCCACATCATTGCATAATTTAACATCGCTTGCTAATTTGCGCACACAAAAGATCCTACAGCACACAGACCACACTTACTAAATCGAGCAATTTTACCAATTAAACAGAGCCACTTGACCTGAACATTGCTCTAACAAAAGACCAACATTATAAACAAAGCACAAGTATGCATAATTTTAGCAAAGCCGCCCCCGCGCCGGCCTATGCCACGCCGATCTAAGATGAGACATTGATGACTAGTCCTGGCGACATGCCGCCGCTGGTGGACTCCGCGCCCCCCCCCCCGGCTGAGGTCGACTGCGTCCTCGTCCTTGTCCTCAGCGCCACCCTCAAGGTTCTAGAACTCGTAGTACTGGCTGAGCTAGAGCTCGCGTTAGTATACCACCACCAATTCCTCAACGGACAGACTCTTCTCTACCTCGACCTCGGCCACACACAACTCCTCCTCCCTGCCCTCCTTGATCTCCGCCGCCTCCTGCATCTCCAGCTCCCGCTCGGTGATCTCATAAGGAAGCAGGTGCTCCTTGGCCTCCGCCGCCTTTTCGGACGTGGGCTACATGCTGGATTCCGAGGTGCCCTGGAATATCTTGGATTGTGCGTCCTCGATCTTGGCGTGGATGGCCTCAACCCGGGCCAGGGCGACATCGTCGGCACGGACGACAGCTCGATTTCTCTCGGCATTTGCAGCCGCTGTCACAGCAGCTGCTGCAGCTGCCTTGTCGGCTGCCCAGACACCCTCTCGGCGGATGCAGTCACGCTCAATTCGGATGTGGCGGCACTCTCGGCGCTGGCGGCTACGCTCTGGGAGGACGCGACCACCGTACTGGCCCTCACGAAGCATTTTCTTGGCGTCATTGTTTGCAAGAAGGGGTTGCAGAAATGGGGATCAGAGATTCATGGATTCTGGGTGACCGGCACTAGAGCAGATGAAGCCGGTTAAGCTTATGGAGGACGACTTAAATAGACCCATGAATTTTCATCGCAAACGGTTCCTACAACAAACTGTGTGTGATGTTGTTGATATTTTGTATTAGCTGTGAATGACAAACTTGGAGTACAGTGGCAACAAATGCTGTTTTAAATGTACGTGAAAATTTGGAGTACCAATACAACGGTCATGTCAAAATTTGGAAAATTTCCGGGGTCATTTGACCTTTTAAGACATTTAAGTGATTTTCTAGCCATTTAATGACCGTAATTCAAATTTGAACTACATGTAGATGCAACAGCTAACCATAACGGTTTAAAAATTCATATTTTGTGTACTTGCGTGTGAGTTAATTCCATGTTCAGTGAATTCGGCAAAATTTAAAAAAAAATTGGTGTCACGGCTTGGACACAAAGTATCGAGTGCCATTTCATTTACATTCCGAAAAATTAAAAAATGATCATAAATACACGAAACCTTGCTTGAAGTAATGGCATGGCACGAAGATGGTGTGGTAAAAAAATTGGCCTGTTTGACGAAACATTGGACACACACCCCTCACAAACCGGAGCAACTCAGTAGAAGGCTCGTGGTTCCGAGAGGGGCACAATGCAACTTTGATGTTGAACCGACGATGGCTTCCTCTTATGGCCTTCATAATTTTTCTATAGTTCATGTGCACTAATACAACTGTCATGTCAAAATTTGGAAAATTTCAGGGGTCATTTGACCTTTTGAAGACACTTAAGTGATTTCTAGCCATTTTAATGACCGTAATTCAAATTTGAACTACATGTAGATGCAACAGCTAACCATAGCAGATTGAAAAGTCATATTTGTATACTTGTGTGTGAGTTAATTCCATGTTCAGTCAATTGCGCAGAATTTTCAAAAATATTGGTGTCATGGCTTGGACACAAAGCATCGAGTGCCATTGCGTTTAAATTCCAAAAAAATAAAAAATGATCAGAAATACATTAAACCTTGCTTCACGTAATGGCTCGGCACGAAGATGGTGTGGTAAAAAAATTGGCATGTTTGACGAAACATTGGACACACACCCCTCACAAACCGGAGCAACTCAGTAGAAAGCTCGTGGTTCCTAGAAGGGCACAATGCATCTTTGATGATGAACCGGTGATAGCTTCGTCTTGTGGCCTTCATAATTTTCCTGTAGTTCACTTGCACTAATACAATTGTCATGTCAAAATTTGGAAAATTTCAGGGGTCATTCAACATTTTAAAGACATTTAAGTGATGTTCTAGCCATTTAATGACCGTAATTCAAATTTGAACTACATGTACATGCAACAGCTAACCATAACGGTTTGAAAAGTCATATTTGTATACTTATGTGCGAGTTAAATCCATGTGCAGTAAATTGGACAAAATTTTCAAACATATTGGTGTTACGGGATGGACACAAAGCATGGAGTGCCATTGCATTTAAATTTCAAGAAATTAAAAAATGATCAAAAACAAATGAAACCTTGCTTGATGTAATGGCATGACACAAAGATGGTGTGGAAAAATAATTGACCTGTTTGATGAAAGTTTTGACACACACCCCTCACAAATCGGAGCAAGTCTCTAGAAGTCTCGTGGTTCCGAGAGGGAACAATGGATGTTTGATGACGAACAGGCGATAGCTAATACAACTGTAAAAACTGTAAGCGTGCACTAATACAACTGTCATGTCAAAATTTGGAAAAGTTGAGGGGTCATTTGACCTTTTAAAGACATTTAAGTGATTTTCTAGCAATTTAATCACCGTAATTAAAATTTGAACTACATCTACATGCAACAGCTAACCATAAAGGTTTGAAAAATTATTTTGGTGTACTTGTGTGTGAGTTAATTCGATGTACAGTAAATTGGAAGGAATTTTCAAACATTTTGGTCTCACGGCTTGGACACAAAGCATGGAGTGCCATGGCATTTAAATTCCAAAAAATAAAAAATGACCAGAAACACATGAAACCTTGCTTGACGTAATGGCATGGCACCAAGATGGTGTGGTAAAAAAATTGGCCTACTTGACGGTAGTTTGGACACACACCCCTCACAAACCAGAGCAACTCACTAGAAGGCTCGTGGTTCCAAGGGTGGAAATGCATGTTTGATGACGAAAGGGCGATAGTTTCCTCTTAAGGCCTTCAAATTTTTTCTACAGTTAATGTGCACTCATACAACTATCATGTAAAAATTTGGAAAATTCCAAGGGTTATTTGACCTTTTAGAGACATTTAAGTGATTTCTAGCCATTTAATGACCATAATTCAAATTTGAACTACATCTACATGCAACAGCTAACCATAACGGTTTAAAAAAAATCATATTTGTGTACACGTGTGCGAGTTAATTCCATGTGCAGTAAATTGGAAGGAATTTTCAAACATATTGGTCCCATGATTTGGACACAAAGCTTCGAGTGCCATGGAATTTAAATTCCAAAAAATAAAAAATTATCAGAAACACATGAAACCTTGCTTGACATAATGTCATGCCACCAAGATGATGTGGTAAATTTTTTGGCCTTTTTGACGAAAGTTTGGACACATACCCCTGATACGTCTCCTATGTATCTATAGATTTTGATTCTTTCATGCTTTTATATTATCATGCTTGAATGTTTTACCATTATTTTATAGCGACTTTATATCATTTTTGGGACTAACCTATTGACATAGTGCCTAGTGCCAGTTGCTGTTTTTTGCTTGTTTTTTACTTCGCAGAATATCAGTACCAAATAGAGTCCAAATGCAGCGAAACTTTTTGGAGATTTTTTTGGACCAGAAGACACCTTGGGTGCCAATAAAGTACCAGAGGGGAGGCCCATGGGGAGCACAACCCACCAGGGAGTGCCCAGGAGCCCAGGCGCGCCCAGGGGGGTTTTTGGACCCCATAGAGACCTCCTGCACCGCCTCTTCGCCCTATAAATTCCCAAATATTCGAGGAAACCTAGGGGGGTCAAGGAAACACAATTACAACCACTGCAAGTTCCATAACCACGAGATCCAATCTAACACCATCATGGAGGGGTTCATCATCCTCATTGGTGCCTCTCCGATGATGCGCGAGTAGTCCACCATAGACCTACGGGACCGTAGGTAGTAGCTAGATGGCTTCCTCTCTCTCCCTTTCTTTTGATTCTCAATACAATGGTCTCTTGGAGATCTATTTGATATAATGACTTTTTGCGGTGTGTTTGTTGGGATCCGATCAAGTTTGAGTTTATGATCAGATCTTTTATCCGAAAATATTATTTGAGTCTTCTTTGATCTCTTATATGCATGAATATTTATAGCCTCGTATTTATTCTTCGAATCTTTGGTTTAGTTAGGCCAACTAGATCTATTTTCTTGCCATGGGAAGATGTGCTTTGTGATCGGTTCGATCTTGCGGTGTTCTTTCCCAGTAACAGAATTGGCAGCAAGAGATGCATGTATCATTTCCATTAAGGATAACAAGATGGGGCATACTCCTACATGAATAAATCTCTTCTACATCTATTCATCGTTCTTACTGCATTACTCTGTTTCTCCATGAACTTAATACACTAGATGCATGCTGGATAGCGGTCAATGTGTGGAGTAGTAGTAGATGCAGGCAGGAGTCGGTCTACTAATCTTGGTCGTTATGCCTATATATTGATCATTGCCTTGGATATCGTCATAATTATTTGATCTTCTATCAATTTCCCAACATTAATTTGTTTACCCACCGTGTGCCATTTCTTGAGAGAAGCCACTAGTGAAATCTATAGCCCCCGGGTCTATTCTTTATCATATTTGCTTTTCGATCTATTATTTGCCACTTTTATTTTTTTAGATATATTACTCCAAAAACCCAAAAATACCTTGCTGCACTTTTTATTTTCATCTTTTATTTCGCATTTTATCGAGAGCTATTGATCCAATCTAGCACAAAATTATCTATCTTTTTACCGTGGAGGGATTGACAACCCCTCTTACGCATCGGGTTGCAAGTGTTTGTTCTTTGTGTCCAGGTACCGTTTACATAGTGTTGCTTGGTTCTCCTACTGGATCGATACCTTGGTTTCACAACTGAGGGAAATACCTAACGTTGTTATCCTACATCATCCCTTCCTCTTTGGGGAAATATCATCGCAGTTTCGAGCGACATCAAAAGGAATTTCTGGCGCCGTTGCCAGGGAGACATCATCAACGTCTATCAGGTTCCTAATCGAAAATCTCATCTCCTTGCAATTTACATTATTTTCCATTTGCCTCTCGTTTTCATCTCGCACACTTCACAAAAATATTTGCCTTTTTATTTTACCTTCTTTTCATCTGACTTTTTCTCGTTTGATCTTTTGTTTGCTATCTTTGTTTGTGTTGGCATGTGTCTTCTATTTGCTTGCTAAAAATCTATTGATATGGATCCTGATCCACTTGCTAATCTTTTTAAAAGATCCAATTATGATGAACCAAGTGCTAGTGAATTGAGTTCACTATATTATCTTTATAAAATTTTGCTTGAGATTCGTAAATCTGAAAATTGTGATGTAGAAATTTGTAAAGTGATTCATGATAGCTCCTTGAATGAAAAGCAATATTGCAATGATTTTACTATAAATTATATTAATGTCAACTGTGCTAATAATATGCAAATCTACAAGCTTGGGGATGATTATTGGGACAATTGCATTTTTATCCCTTGTTGGCACCTACCCACGGGGTTTACCCTTAGATTTGCCCCTGAGGTCACCCGAATGCCCATTTGACCGTTTGACCAATACTTTGAAAATTCATAACAAATTCATGTGAACTCCGAAAAATGCAAATAAGATATCAAAATGTTCAGACAATGTCGGGGAACGACACCCATGGGATCACGTGGATCCCTTCTATGATTCGGCAGGGAAAAAAGTAAGCACAAAGAGGAGATCCAACGATCAACGTGAGGGATTTTTATCCAGGTTCGGGCCGCTGAGAAGCAAACAACCCTAGTCCTGATGTAGTGTATTGAGAGTTCTTGTGCTCTGGCTTGTTGCTACACATGCAAGCTGGGCCAGAAAGTCCAAAACTCCCTCCTTGGCTCGCCTTGGGCCTCCTTTTATACGTCTAAGGGGCTACCACAATGGCTTACAGTGCATAGAGGAGGTGTAAAGTTGCTACAGTGTACATGCTTATCATTGACATCTTAGCAAAAAATGCACTTAATGTGCCGTTTACGTGCCCCCAACTTTCTTGTGGACGGAAAAGAGCCCATCCCGTCCGTCGCCGCCTCACCCCATCTCGACATGCATCTAGGATGACGAGGCTTGCAATGACAAGCTGCCATGCTAGTCGCTGCGCTGGAGCGATGGCAGGGTGGAGGAACCTTGCCAGTGAGGGTCTTCACAAAGATTTGCATGCCACCATGCAGACGCTCCTGGATTTTGGCCTTGACATTGTCGATGGTGTCAGAGCTCTCAACCTCAAGGGTGGTGGTCTTGCCGGGGCTTCGCGAACCATCCCCGGCAAGAATCTTGCCGGGAGCCTAGCTTTTGGTCTTCTGTTTTCTGTTCATTGGCTTGGATGCTACCTTGGTCGTCCTGTATTTGCTTCCAGTTGTCCCCGTCAGGCCTTGCAGCGAGTATGGCCGCAACCGCCCGTGCACAAGTATGGGGTACTAAAGGATCCAAACTTTAGTACACCAACAGGAGCCCCCGGGCCTGGGCCACACACGGGTGCGAGGCCTTGTTGGGCTAGGCCCAACCAGTGCACAGGCACGCGTGGTAGGGGTGAACTGTTGTAATCATCTTGTCTGCTACGCTCCCCCATGATCCGCATTGAGTGCGCAAACGTGGGATACGCGCGCGGGACGGCCGCAGCAGCACGCCCGCAAAAATGCTTTCACATTGAATAGTAAAGAGGCCGCCTCACGCCTTCACCATAAAAAGAGGAATGCGCAGAGGCGCTGCTCATTTACCTCTCGCGCGTTCCAATATGGAAACCGCAGTCGCCTTCTTTCTGTAGCTCGAAGTAGAGCTTTCCCCACCCGTCCGCCGCCCCTGCGCTCCCATCGTCCTCGGCTCCCCGCCCCCTCGGTCGCCATGGCGCCCAAGACGAACAAGGGCAAGGAAGTGCCGGAGAGCGAGCTGGCGAGGCTGCAGAAGGAGCACGTCGTCTTCGCCCCGGCGCTCGACATGCGTGCCTTGAAGGAGCGGTACCTGTGCATGTGGTCGAAGAAGACGAAGGCTCACCCCACCACTCGCGTGAGCCCAGCCTCCACCGAGGGCGGCCTAGATAACTTCCCCTTCTTTGAAGATTACTTTTATTGCGGGCTCTGCCCTTCATTTTCTGATTTCCTTGTCGACATCATGTACACATTCGGCTTCCACCTCTTGGATTTTACGCCGAATACCGTGACATCTATGTCAGTCTTCGCCCACCTCTGTGAGAACTTTTCCGGAGTGACCCCCAATACAGCCCTATTCCGACACTACTTACTCCCCATATCCAGGCTGGAGAGGCCCTTTCTGGTTCCATCACTTGGATCCCTAGGGCGTGGAACAAAGAGATATACCCAGACGTGGTCTTCCGTGAGAAGTGGGAGGAACGGCGGGCCTAGTGGTGCTGGATTGCGTAGAAAGACCCGCGGCCGTTCTGTTTGGCCCGGCAAATGAGGCTGACCCGTGGTGAGGATTGGAGCACCCTCGACCCCCAAGACGAGCTGCTCACAATCGCAATCACCAGGATCCACCACCTCAGAGCCGCCGGGCTCTCAATAGAGAAGGTTGGCGCTGATTTCCTCCGCCGCCGCATCGCCCCTCTGGAGAGCAAAGGGAGACCAGCCTGGGAGTTTTGGAACACAGTCGATATCATGAGGCTGCGCCCTAGCTTGAACAACAACTTGACGGTCATGCATCATACATCTCTCTGCCACAAGCTGTTCAGGACCGACAGACCGTACAACTTGCCGGCAAGCATCATTCCCCTGTGCAACAACTCTGCTCTGACCTCAATTATCGCCATGACGCCAGTGTTCAACGCCTAAGGCATTGACGTAACTTGGGTCGAGCCATCCGTGGAGCGCGCACAGGAGTTCTTCAACAACTTGTCGGAGAAGGCCACCTGGGAGGAGACGAACCTCCTCCGCCCAACTACTGATGAAGAAGTGGCATCCGTCGCCAGCAGGGCGGAAGAGGCCAGTCTTGCTGCCGAGGCCGACAGCGTTGGCTTCATGTAAGAGGAAGCCAGTGAAGAGGGAACCCTTTCCGAGCAGGGGGAGACTACCGGGGAGCAGAGTGGCACAGTTGCCGGGGGCTCTTCTGTTGAAAATACAGCCGAGGAGCAGCTGCACGAGGAGCCCCCAGCTCCAAAGAAGAAGAGGCGTACTATTCAAAAAGCCGCCTCCGGTGAGGCAGTGCAGCAAGCTTCCTCGAGTGGCGAGGTTCCCGGCAAGGGGGTGGCCGGCAAGGCTGCACAGCAGCAAAAAGCTCAACAGCAACTAGTGTGTCGTACGAGGTGCATGACCACAACAACAAATAAAGCAGTGGGGATGGCTCACATGATGGGGCCAGCAACCTTGGCAGGCCCACATCAGCCTGCCGCCCCTGCCACAACCAAGCGACCCAGGTCCCCTTCTCCACCCCCTCGCACGGATGCTACAGTGGAGGTCGTCTTCGACCTCTCTACTTTTAGCCCGAAGAGAGAAGAGAGCCCGGAGGGAGAAGAGTAAGTGTCCTGCCGCCTCCTTTATCCCCTGATTCTTAGGTTTTGCTTATCTTATTTGTTCTTGCTTTGGCCTGTCCCTGCAAACATACGGAGATGTTGGCGCAAAGGATGGCGAAGAAGGCCAAGACTTCGACGGGCACGAGCCCCCGACAGACACCGCAGTCGTGCCCAAGACCATCATCATCAGCCCGGATCTCAGCCCACGACGCAGTCCCCAACCCAGCCCCCAGCGTGAGTCCACTACTCATTCCCCGCTGGCAGATGTTGGGGTGTATATCTTCACTGCCGACATTGCCGGGCTTGCAGGAGAAGAACAGCAACAAGGAGGGCCGCCGAGGGCCGCCCTTGATGTGCCACCTCCGTCAATCACACCGCCCAGGGATGGATCCCCGGCAAGGGCTTCCACTAGTGAGCCCACTCGCATGCTGGAAGAGCCGGTAAGCACAGGCGTCGGCAGTCCTACACCGGCAACAAACGTTGCCGGGGAGGGAACCACCTCCCAACAGCCCGATGCAGGTAAGCCGCTTGCTTCAGGGCACTTGTCGTTCTTCATGTATGATCTTTCTCTCTTTTCTCTCTGTCTTGAACTTCAACCTTGGCCTCATCTCGTTACTCCTCCTTGGCTTTCAGATCTTCCCTTGACGGAACAGATGGACGTCAACATCAAGATCGAGGAGACCGCCAAGGATGTTGCCGCAGAAGCCGCCAGAGCCGCTGCTGACGGGGCTACCAAGGATGTGCATGCAGAAGCCGCCAAGGGGTCTGCTGGGGGGAGGAGACCGGTGACCATACTGATAGCATTCCTGCCGCAAGAGCGCCTGGCGCTACACCGGACCCGGAGCCCCCAGTTGCCGGTGAGGTGGTTGTCAAGGATCAACCGTCAACATCCGAAGTTCCCCCCTCAGGTAGATACCTGAAGGTTGGCGACAACTTGTTCGTCAACATCCTAGGGACGGCAAGCACTGGAGCGCCAACCGAAGGACAGACTTTTAATGAGGAAGTCGTTGCTCCTGCCGGGCTCGAGATCGTTGACGAGCCGCGTGCCAGCAGCAGTGGATCCAAAGAAGAACAGCTCCTCCGGTCCATGAGCGGTAACTTCCAAAAGCTCCGGGCGCTTCACTGCACCCAAGAGGAGAAGTTGGACTCCACGGCAGTAGTTGTCGAAGCAGCAGAGGCAGACTTCCAGAAGCGCGTCAAGCAAACGCAAGTCTGGTACGCAGAGGCTTGGCAAAAGCTAAGGCTGGCCGGGAGCAGCTAAGCCAAAGTTGGGACGAGCTCCTCTTGAGGCAGTCCGACATCGAGAAGGCACAGGAAGAGGCCACTCAACAGGCTGCTGCGTAAGATGCTCGCCTAGCGCAATGCCGTGTCGGGCTTGATTCTCATCAAGTGGACATTGCCGCTCGCGAGGAAGCACTTGCCGCCCAGCTCCACGGCAAGGACGAAGAAATTGAAAAGCTTGAAGCTCTGGTCTCGGACCACACAGGCAAGCTGAAGGAAGCCATCAATGCCGCCGAAGCTGCAGAGGCCGCCAAGAACGAGCTGGCTAACAAGGTGAAGAAGCTGGAGGTGGATCTAGAGGATCACGGCAAGGAGATATCGATGCTCAAAGATAACAGAGAGAAAACTCTCTAAGACTTGGCGGAGATGCAAACTGCCATATCCGAAAAGACCAAGAAACTCTCGTCCGCCAATGAATCCATTGCCGATCTGGAGCTGAAGCTGACCACGCTGAAGGAGTCCCTTGAGAGCAGCAGGGCTCGCAAGAAGACCCTGCCCAAAAACCTCCAGGACGAGAAGGAACTGCTCGAGAGTGCCGCCTCCACCTATAACGACTATGAGAAAGGCGTGAAAATCTGGACTGAGCGTCTTGTTGACATCGCGGAAAGGCTTGCAGCATAACTGTACACCATGGGCCTGCCGAACTTCAACTGTTCTTCCGATGATAGGGTGTCTCTGAGCACCAAGCCGACCATGTTCTTCGAGGGACTCATCGACGCCCTGAGGCTGCTCCACTCGAGCCGAGCAACCCAACTAGCCAACGAATCCCGCTGACTCTGCCAGGCCGTCCTCCTCAAGGTGTTCATCAAAGTGGTGCATAGGAATCTCGGCATCGACCTCACCAATGTGCTTGACCGCTTGCCAAAGAATGCAGACCACAAGGCACTCGAAGAGCTTGTCCCGCCCATCGTTGACAAGGTGGACCAAGTGAAGAGGGTCGAAGGTGACCACAAGGACTAGTCGCTTCACTTCTTCTTGCCGCCACGAATCCATGCCCAAGACAGTCTATCTTAAGTTAGAATTATGGCGACTATTGATGTAATATAACTTGCGGTGTTTAGGATGAATGCATGCTATCTCTCTTGTCTGATTTCTCTCTGTATGGCATACACCCTACGCTTTGTTCGGAACTTGCCGGTGCGTGCACCCTTGCCGCGAGCGCTTTGAGGAATGGATCCTTAGTAGCCTGCTGGGGGTGTCACCGCCTGCAAGATACCTTGCCATTCTAAGTGCAGCCACTTAAACTGTTGAGAGGACTCGAAACGGAATAAGGGCGCAACCGATCATGACAAGGTTCCTTTGTGTGTGGTTTTCCATACAAAAGCCAGAATCGCCCAAGAAAAATAACTTCGCATTTAAAAGAAATTTACTCAAGGTTTCGCCACTTTGCTTTTCGTTGCTGTACTCCTTCCTGGAAAATGTCACTTCGAACGTCACCCGTTGGTGTCCATACTCCATAACATCATCCACCCCGGAAAACTTGCACGCGAGGGAACCTTCTATCCTTTGAGAAAAAGAACGAAGAGAAAATAGGGACAGGGATCTTGTCGGTTCGTAGTGCTTACCGGAGACAAGCGTAATACAATACCTCAGACAAGCATGCGTATAGATAAACATAAAAATCGACAAGAACTATAAAACACTTAACTTTATTCAACTATGCATAGGGTTCGCGCCTGGCTTTGTACAGACGGTTATATGCCTTGCCAGCAAGGCTGGTACAAAAGGTGGTTGCCGGGAGACCCGGCAACCGCGTCTTATGGATAAAGCTTACGAAGATGTTTGATATTCCAGGAGTTGCTCACTGGAATGCCATCTTTGGTCTCCAGGTGGACTGCGCCAGGCCTGGTGACTCGTATTACCTGATAAGGGCCTTCCCACTTTGGCGTCAGCTTGTTAGAATTCTTGGCCGACTGAACGTGCCGAAGAACAAGGTCGCCTTCCTGAAGACTTCGGGCATGAACCTTGCAGCTATAGTAGCGGCGGAAGGCTTGCTGGTAGCTTGCAGTCCGCACAGCAACGTGAAGATGATCTTCCTCAAGGAGCGTAGTGTCATCTTGCTGCAACTGCTCTTGCTCAAACTCATCATAAGCGAGCACTCGAGGTGATCCGTGTATGTGTTCCGTGGGGAGAACTGCTTCCGCCCCGTATACCAGGGAGAAGGGTGTCTGGCCAGTAGCTCGATTTGGTGTCATCCTGATTGACCAAAGAACTGCCGGCAACTCATCAATCTAGCGTCTCCCGCACTTGTGCAGCTTGTCGAATGTCCTTGTCTTGAGACCTCACAGCACTTCAGCATTTGCCTTTTGCGCCTGGCCGTTGCTCCTTGGATGAGCAACATAAGCAAAACATATTTTACAGCCAAGGTCTTGCAAATACCACATGAAGGTGTGGCTCGTGAACTGTGTGCCACTGTCGGTGATGACTCTGTTTGGCACACCAAAACGGCAAACTAGTGCTTTGAAGAACTTGACGGCTGACTGTGCTGTCACCTTTTGTCGCGGGAAACCATGACCATGTATGTGACCAGTAGGCCCCTTGCTGGTTCGGTAGGGGGACGCCGCATTGCACAAAGAGCAGACGAGCGTGGGGCAGCATGGTAGTGATCATGCAGGTAGTTTTACCTAGGTTCGGGCCGCCGTTAGGCGGAAAACCCTACTCCTGCTTTGGTGGATTGATGGTGGAAATGAGGTGGTGAAGCATAGTACACTTGCTCGGCAAGGGTTGCCTCAGGGCGGCAGTGGGTACGAGCATACGGGGGTGCGAGTTACCCAACCTTCTAACCCTTTCTACGGTTGTTGTGGGCCTTCTTTTATAGATCAAGGGGTCACCACAATTGGAAAGTAGTCATTATGCACTGATATGATGGCGAACAGTGCTATCATACCTAACTCTGCGGGCTGACAGGGCGCATTAAATGTGCTGCTCACTATCACATCGTTGGTCGCCCGGCAAGGCTTGTCAGGCTATCTTGCCAGCTCCGCGCCTGCTCGCTTGACATGTTGCAGGACGGGTGTCACCTGTGGTTTTTTCCTGTAGGGAGAGGCTGCCATGTGGCAAATGGCTGCCACTTAGTCACTCTGCGGCTTGACACCGCACTAATCGACGACGTGGGTCGTGGTGGAGTGGTTCGTGAAGTGGTTTGGCCTTCGTGATCCCGGAAGGCCCTGCCGGGACGCCTTGGTTGTCTTCTTCTAGGGGTCGCCTCGCCCCTTGCCGGGATCGCCTGCCCAGCAAGGGAGGCCTTTCTCTTGACGATATCTGGCTTCTCCGGCTTGGTCTTGGTCCCTCTGATCTGCTTGTTGGAACTTCGAATCACTTGATTTCTTGTACTCTGACTTGGGTTGGTTCTCCAATCTTGATCCTGTGCCTGTGCACAGTCAGGGTAACAGACCCAGGGTTTGTTGCACCGACAGAAGCCCTCGGGCCTGCCCCGAACGCGCTGCCAAGCATCGTCGGGGTAGGGCCTAATAATTGCACATGCGGGGTTGCTGAAGAGGCTAGTCTCTTGAGGTCTTCTTCGCCCCTTCATTAGTCTTGATTCCGGGCTAGTTTCTGGTTATTCCGTGCGTCGTGCGCAACATTGTGGAAGAACTTTGATCGTGGTTGCGGATTCACCTCCCCCACGATCACGGGGCGGAAACTTCCATCCCACTTGCCTCCCGTTCCGCATGAACCTGCCACGTGTTCCGCATGCATTGGGCGTGGTAGGTGGTGGATGCGGCGGGCACGGGGCATTGTGCCATGGCCGAAAATTGAGCGTTGATGTTGGAACAAACGGTTGGCCTTGATTCTCAGAGCCACACAAGGTGCAGAGAGGCCGTAATGGAGGAGCAGGGTGGCCATTTCCTGTATGAGGAGCCACCCCCTGCCTCGTCCCCCTATAAAGAGGGGTAGGGGCAGCACCTCTCTGCGCACACTCCTTTTTCTTCTTCTTCTCCGCAACCATCCCCTTCTAGCCATGGTGAGAGGGTGAGGGCGTGGCGGCGTCCCGGCAGCGGCGACGAGGACTTCTTCTCGACAGCATATCCCTCCTCCTCCGGATCCTGTGTCGGCGGAACCCACCGCGAGGGGAGGAGGAAGCGGACGAGGTCGAGGTCGCCGCGGCACCTGAGGAGGAGGAGGGAGGGGCGGCCCCTTGGCTGCGCCCCCACCGGCGGCTCCTCCTTCGATGGAAGGCCACATCAAGGACCAACCTCGAGAGTTCATCGTTAGGCTATACAAGCCCCTGTGTGGTCACCTTTGCCTTCCAACTCCCTCGCGCGGGAGATGGAGCTCGAACCACCACGTGCTCTGAGGTTGCACATGAGGGGTTATGGGAACGACAGTATGCGAGTTGATGTCTACTTCTCGGCCCCTCACGTAATGTACCTTCGCCGTGGCTGGAAGACCTTCGCCTGTGCTCATGGCTTCTCGGAGGGGCACATCCTCCAGTTCAAATTAGTGGAGAACAGCCTGCTCTCTATCAAGATCTTCAGGCGCTCGGGAGGTCTCTTAGGGTGCTGTGTGGAGAGCTCGACCGATGACGAAAGCTCCTCCTCAAGCGGGGGCGACGAGGAGGACAGTGACGGCGATGACAATGGCTTCGGACGGGAGAGCGACTACTCTGACTCCGGCTGATCGCTGCCCGCACCATCTTCATCAGGCGGCAGCACCATCATCTGCATCTGCATCGCCTTCCTGGCAATGGGATTTGCCGAGGATTTGGATGCAGAGGTGGGGATGGTGCTCCCGGGCTCCTCCAACAGTCTTCCAGCTGGACCCCGGCATGTTTCCTCTCAGGCTGCAGCTCCGTTAGCCCTGCCGTGTCCTGCTGGCTCTGGTGACGGTGGTCGACAGGTCACCTCCGCCGTGCTCTCCATCGACGCGTTCCCCGGTGCCCCCGCTCCCGTCGAGCTACCTCTCCTGGAGCCCAAAGGGGGCAAGCTAGGCTCCTGCCCATGCGCTCTTGTGTCGTCCTCTCCTTTGACGGTCGTGCCTAGGATGAGAGGGACAAGAAAGGGCATCATGGGGCACTTATCTTTTTTAATCTTAAATGTAATGGTACTTGCCAAATTTTAATTCAAATAATGTAATCCCTCGAGTCCATGTTTGTGTTCTATAATGCTTGTACTTGTATCAACATATTAATGAAAAAGATGAACCCTGCCGGTGAACCCGTGCACGTGTATGTCCATGCAGAGGTGAGATGCCTCTTTAATGTAAATAAACGAGTTTTCCCGGCAAGCTATCCTGCCGGCACCCTTTTTGTCTGTCGGAGAATCACATCTGCCGGGGAACAGACAAAGGGGCCAGCCCCCCGCCAACTTCTTTTTACCAAAGGCCATCATGCCGGTGCTGATCTTGTGCTACTTCATCATAGGCAATTACTCGAGGCGACCCATAAATGAGTTCCGTGGGGATAACTGCTTCTACCCCGTAGACCAGCGAGAAGGGAGTCTGCCCAGTAGCTCGGTTTGGTGACGTTCTGAGGGACCAGAGAACTACCGCCAGCTCCTCGATCCACCGCCTGTCGTGCTTCTGCAGCGTATCAAAGGTTCTTGTCTTGAGTCCACGCAGCCCTTCAGCGTTCGCCCTCTCAGCTTGTCCATTGCCCCGGGGGTGTGCCACAGAGGCAAGTGAGATCTTGCATCCGAGGGCATGGACATATTGCATGAAGGCGCGGCTCGTGAACTGGGTGCCGTTGTCGGTAATGATCTTTGCCGGAACTCCAAAATGACGCACTAGATATTTCAAGAACCTGATAGCTGACTGAGCAGTCACCTTTCTCACGGTAGTTACTTCTGGCCACTTTGTAAACTTGTCGATAGCAACAAAAAAGAATTCAAAGCCCCCGATTGCTCGGGGGTAGGGGCCGAGGATATCGAGCCCCCAGACCAAAAATGGCCATGATAGAGGGATTGTTTGAAGAGCTTGGGCAGGCAGGTGTGTTTTCTTGGAATGGAACTGGCAGGCTTCACATTTTGTGACTAGCTCGACCGCATCTTGGAGGGCTCTGGGCCAATAGAATCATTGCTAGAATGCTTTCCCAACTAATGCCCTTGATCCAATGTGGGAGCCGCACATGACTTTGTGTATCTCAGCCAGCAGTTCCTTTCCTTCTTCCCGGCGGGCACACTTCAATTTCACACCGTTGGGCCTCCTTCTGTACAGAGTGTCATCGACAAACTGATAAATATTGTCCCTCCGGGCTACTTTTTCAGCTTCATCTTGGTCACCGGGAAGCTCTCCGGTTTGGAGGAAGTGGACAATGCGCTACAAAAAAAGACACATCCGTGACATTTTGGCCGAACGAAAATTTTTCTGTCATACTTATGACACTTCTATGACGATGATTGTGACAAAACCCGGTATCATCATAGATGTGGTGGGGTCCAACTTCTATGACAAAAAATCATGACAGAAAATGGGCTTTTCTCCCTGGGCGGGCCGGAGACGCAGCTGCATGACATTATTTGGGCCATCCATGATGGAAAAAACCGTGGTAGAAGCGAGGGCGAGGAAATTATCGGGGTGTTCCCGGTTACGGTGGGCGGTCGCGGCCGAGCGATGCGCGTTTCTCTCATACACGCACACGCGTGGGTGCGAGGCGTTGGGCTCTAACTGAACCCGAGCGATTGTACTGCAGGCTACGCGTTACTGAACCCGAGCAATGGATCGACGGCTGTTAACTAAACCCGATCGAGCGATTCCTTCGCTACTGCTGCTAACTGAAGCTGATTGATGCTGCCTCTGGATGAACAGTGAGCGTTGCTGGGGGTGGGGGGTTGGATGAACAGTTCCCGGTGGGGGTGGATGAACAGGACCACGTGGTGTTGCCTCTGGATGAATAGGACCCCGATCGATCGAGCCGGTTGGGGCTGGATGAACAGGACCCCGTGGAGGGCTAGATGAACAGGACCACCCCGTGGAGGGCTGGATGAACAGTAGATGGTGGAGGGCTGGATGAACAGTATCCCATGGAGGGGTGGTTGAACTGGAGCCCACGGAGAGGGCTGGTTGAACAGTAGCCGGTGGAGTAGCGTGCGGTGGAGGCTGGATGAACAGGAGCTCGTGGATGAACAGTCGCAGGTGGAGGCTGGAGGAGGTCGACGACGGATGAACAGTAGCCCGTGGAGGCTGGAGGGGGTCGACGATGGAGATGAATAGGATCCCGTGGAGTCCCGTTTTGCGGTACGCCACACCCCTCCTGATGAACAGGACCCCCGTTTCGACCATAGCGCTCCAACACAAGTCTGTTTCCTCCGTTTTGCGGTACATCACACCCCTCCCGATCAACAGGACCCCCGTTTCGATTGTAGGAGGTCCGTTTCCTCCGTTTTGCGGTATGCCAGACCCCTCCCGATGAACAGGATCCCGTTTCGACCGTGGCCGGTCAAACACAAGGCCGTTTCCTCCGTTCTGCGGTACGCCAGGAGTCGTTTCCATCGGCTGTTCCGTCCAAGCCGGTCGGCTGCCACGCGTTCCGTTCCCTCCCGATGAACACGACGCATTTCGTTGCCTCCCCATGAACACGACGATGACGCAGTTTCTCCGTTCCGACCCAGCCATGTATACGAGCCCTGGCCGTACGTACGCGCGAGTAGGCGTTCGAGACCCCGCCCGTATGTACGTACGTGGCCGTATTTACTTTCTTGCACCCTGGCCGCTGTACGTAAGTGTACATGCTACGTGCGCGCCTCTACTATGACACGTCCGTGCCTGTACATCGAACAGTATGTACGTACACGTTCGCGACCAGAATGACAACGCTACGCACGCTTCGACCAGGTGGGTCCCGACTGTCAGGCACTTCCTTGCGTGCGAAGATGTAGCTGGTGGGTCCCAGCAGTCAGGGGGCGAATCGTTTTTTTGCTCGGACGCACTTCCTTGCGTGCGAAGATGTAGCTGGTAGGCCCCAGCAGTCAGGGGGAAACGCTTTTTCATGAAATACGGTGGCCCGTCCGGTGGGTCCCTACTTTCAGTTGCAGGAATAATTATTTTCCGCGTAATAAGGAGGCACTTCCTTGTGGCTAGCGTGACCCAGCTGTCAGCCTCTCCACGTACAGTACTCTTCCGATGGAAGTCCGTCGTTGACCACATTGACCACGCCGCGCCGAGAGCACCAAGGAGGTGGGTGAAAGTGATGCCTAGGAAGGGTACGACACGGAGCCAGGGAAGACGCGGCAGCGGATGCCCACGCGGAGAGGAGTACGAGGGTTCACTATTTCGGCTGCGGTGTGAGGCTGCCGTCGCCGCAGAATAACAGGGGGTGTGGGTGAGTAGAGGGATGGCCTGGCCAGCGGTGGGAGTAGTAGGGGGCGGTGAGGCCTCCGCGGCATCACAGCCGGCCACGGGAGGCAGGAGCATGCGGCCCGACCGGCGCTGCTTTGGGCGGCTGGAGCAAGAATACCAGAGGTTGAAGAAGCACTACGGCCGTTGGATAGACATCGTACGGTCACTGGAGCCAGAATCGTTCATATTGACTAAGTTGACAAAGCACTCCGTCCCCGTCAACTTACTAGGCCCACAAGTCAGCCTCCCAACAAGGTGGGTCCCAACTAGCAGGGGGAGTATTCATTTTTTTGTGCGTAATAAGGAGGCACTTCCGGTGGGTCCGAGCTGACAGCGGGGGGAACGTTTTTTTCGCGAAATATGGTGGCCCGTCCGGTGGGTCCCAGCAGTCAAGGGGGAAACATTTTTTTTTGCCAAATACGGTGACCCGTCTAGTGGGTCCCTGCTGTCAGGTGGAGGAATAATTAGTTTCCGCGTAATAAAGAGGCACTTCCTTGCGGCTGCCGTGGACCCAGCTCTCAGCCTCTCCACGACAGTACTCTTTCGATGGAAGTCGTTCCTTGACCATGTTGACCACGCCGCACCAAGAGCACCAGGGCGGTGGACGACGGCAAGGCCTAGGAAGAGGACGACGCGGAGCCGTGGAAGACGCGGCAGTGGATGCCCACGCGGAGAGGAGTACGAGGGTTCACTGGTTTGGCTGTGGGGTGAAGCTGCCATCGCCGCAGAATAACAGGGGGTGTGGGTGAGTAGAGGAATGCCCTGGCCAGCGGTGGGAGTAGTTGGGGGCGGTGAGGCCTGCACGGGAGGCGGGAGCAGGCGGTCCCGCCGGCGCTGGATTTGGCGGCTCGAGCAAGAAGATCAGAGATTGATGAAACACGACGGTCGTTGGATTGACATCCAACGGTTACGTCTGCTAGAATCGTTTGTTGACGTATATAATAACTAAAAAAATCTTGCATACGCGTCAACTTAATAGGCCCATAAGTCAGACCATTCCCTCTTTTTTTAATAATTTATATATAGCTCACTGCGACTTCTTATGCATTTTATTGCAGTCCATTTTTTTGGTTGGCCAGGGCCAATTTCGCATATTTCTGTGGGTTCCAAACTATTTTTAATACCGAAATGTCGAGCCAGATTTAAAGTACTTTGAAGATATATTTAAATTAGGTTAATGCCCAGTGAAATAGGAATCTGAAAATGTGAAAAAGATCAGAAATTATAAAGTAATTGCCAATTTGTCATATGTTTTTATATTTACAACCCATTTCATATTACTTTCAAGATTTGCAGGCGTCTTGAAAGAGTTGCAGCCCATCAGGGCGTAGAAAAAAAATAGGCCTGGATTGGGTATTCTTTAGGAAAAATAAACTGGGCTCATTTTCACAAAGAAAAATAGCTGGGCTGGTCACATGGTGAACATAAAATATAAGCCTAGGCTAGACGGGCCATAGCCGAGTTCAAACCCTGCCCCGTCTCAACAATAACAAAAAAATACTGTTCGAGCAGCTACGTCCCAGGTGTCAGCCGATCTTGTGATGTTCTCTTGTCTATTGACTATATACGCTCACAATGTCGTGGGTCCCAGATGTTAGGAAAACACTAGGAGGAAGCATT
Source organism: Aegilops tauschii subsp. strangulata (assembly GCF_002575655.3). NCBI lineage: Eukaryota > Viridiplantae > Streptophyta > Magnoliopsida > Poales > Poaceae > Aegilops > Aegilops tauschii. The sequence goes on from NC_053038.3 coordinate 191,203,549, forward strand.
TTATTTTTCCATACGCTGACATGGTGGGCCCGTACTGTCATCCTCTCCACGTACTTCTGCCGATTCTTGTTGTTTGGTTACCATGTTGACAATGCAAGAGGGCGGCGCCGCGGCGAGCGCACCAAAGCGCGCGGAGGATGACGGCGAGGCCTCGGACGTCGGCGTTAACGATTTAGGAGACGGTGGGGTGGCGATGCGTGCGCTGAGGCGCAGCCAACCCTGGGAGGCAGAAGCAGGCGGCCCCGTCGGCGCTAGTTTGGTTTTGGCGGCTGGAGGAAGACAGGACTGAAGAAACACGACAGACTGTAAAAGCAACAGGAGTACTTAACAACCTTAACTGAAACCAGCAGGGGAATTTAACAACCATAGCTGAAAGCAGTATGAGTACTCATACAGGTTCAACCGTACAAAGCACGCCTCGAACAGTGCTACTTTGCCTACAGTTAACCAAGGGTGAGGCCGCCAAGCCCCAGGAAAAGGCCCAGGCGCCACCCCGCGCATCCAGAACCTTCTGAAAGCAGCTTCATCTCGCAATGTGGTCAATAAACAGGATATTCGCTTTAGAGCCATGGAAAAGCAGGAACATAATCTTCTGTCCTATTCTCCAAGATGGACGGGCCTTCATTATTTGAGACCACCCATGAATACGTATCTTTTCACCTACAAGGGGAATGGAGTAGGTCGACATAAACATCATGTTGTGACCAAGCGCAAGTCTGACCCGACCATGGTCAGGCATCTGTATAGGAACAATAGAACTGGGCAGTTTCTGTTTCAAGAAGATCACAACTGTAAAACTGTGTATAAGCAATAGTTTATGAACAACATATATAACAGAAAACAGCTCGTACCATAAGTTTCTCGACATAGTTGGACCTGTTCAACGAGTGCAGCAGTGGCACACATAGCCCACGTGGCCTTCCACCATTGAAACACCCCAGAAGGACCTCAAGACGATCAATAAATGTAGGAACTTGTGGATGTCGTCCCAATCAACTTAAGTGCCATCAGTAACAGCCGAGTTGTTACATAATAACAAATGAGCAGCCTGCTTAACTCTAAAAAAACCTACACGTGCCACCAATTATAAGAAAATATTAGTTAGAAGTAGCATCTTCGTGAGAGATTCATTGCTACTTCTAAAGTTAAATTGTGATTAGTTAGACAGAATAGGTGGATTAAGAAGTAATCGAGGCAACAAGCAAGAACCAGATACAAAACTTACATGGATGAACAATTGGAATGACGTCGGGGTGGAAGATCACAGTGAAGATGAGACCACGTTCTGCTATTTCCATCAACATTCGTGCGCCAACTTTCAGTCTGTAACACTTGAGAAAGTTTATCCAAGTTCGGCCATAAAAAAAGCAGCGATCTTCTTGCTTCATGAACCCAACTCAGAACTTATATACATCGCTTGTCTTCACTCTGACCATTAAACTGGTGTATTCAGTTATGGCAAGGCCGAGCATCTTGAGTACATGTGTTCTGGCAGAGCAAATAATGCACTGCGGGAAAAATAATATGAGAACACAATGAATTCCCTATCCAAATCTAGAAATAACTTCCTCCTTCACGTCAGTGTTGACCATCGTACTGGTAGTACCTTTTATCCAAATATAGCAATCCAAATTTCCAAATTAGCCGACAGCATGTTCAAAAAAACCCCACCCTCCCAGATAGAAAAGAGGATGCTAGGAACATACTATGCGCGTTTTAAAATCCTGTGTTAGGATGAGAAGGAACAAGTGTGGCGTATCGCCGAGGGCGCAGAAACCTGTAGGGTCCTCGCACTTTGGGCACTGCAAATGAAACACACTAGATTCAATAGGAAGAAAAATGCATCAACGGCTGCGGCTGCCATCCTAGGATTACCCGGGACCAAGGGACTTGGATTTATCGGGGATGGATGAAGAATTCGTACCTGGTTCTCCAGGAGGAAACCCTATGCAATCGCCGAGCGGGGGTTTTCTCTGAACAAGCAGACGAGGGAGAAGGGGATTCAGACCTAGTGACATATTGCCGCTTCGTCCGTCCAGCTTACTGCTAAAGCTGGAAAGGGGGGTTGTGATTTGACAGCTCATTGGGCATTACTGTGGCGCTACGACCGGGGTGTGTCTACCGTGCAGTTGTGCACTCTAATTTGTGCATATGGCACGTGGATCCCGTTGCCGGATGCCCCACATATCAGCGAAAGGAAGTAGAAAGATAGGAGTAACTAGTTACACAAAAATATATTTTTGACAAAGAGATACTCCCTCTGTAAAGAAATATACAAATCTTTTATATCACAACTTTATACATAAGAAAAATCAAGGGGAATATATATAACATATATAATTATAAAAAACTTAGTTATTTTTAACACAGTATAGACGAGTTGGTGATGATGGTGTGCCTGCCATCTTGCAATATAGGCCGTCCGATTTATATCTGACGGATAGGAATGAAACTATGGCAATTTTGCAAAAAGGTACCGACACACCTCTCCACATTTGCAAATAAGGCCTTCCCTCGTTCATCCTTTTCTCTCACAAGATAAAATACTCATACAAATGCATCTTGATGTTACGTGCAACGCACGGGTTATGGGGGTTCAGCTGAGAATATAATACTCAGACAGGCTCACGGTTCTGGACTTTGGTCCGCAGGCCCACCCTGCATGTTTGGGGGCCCATGTGTTCTACCTCAGCACTTTTCATATTCAAGCGATCGGTACGGCACTGGTTTTAGATGTTGTCGCAAGGACAATACACAAAATTGAATAAAGCACGGCAGCTGTTGGAATGAAATCGAACGACAGTTCCTAACCAGCAATGAGAGTTGCAATTCTCTCAACGACATACCATGTGATAAATAATGCTGTCGTATTACTTATACACACAGGACACTTGTTTCACCATGCCAGATTATTACATCAAAATCTCTCGTAGGATAGATCAGTTCGGCAGTTGCGTGCTGCTACTGAAGAATTTTAAAGTTGATTTGGACCAGCTCTCCTTGCCGAGAAAGTTCAATTTTCAGATCATCCCCTATTGCAAGATATGATTTAGATTTGAACCTTGACCATCCTTTAGCATCAATCATCATGCGACCATCCTTTGTACTTACGCTATATTGAGCAAGTTCATTCACACCAAGGCTGCGCATGGTAAGAGAAACTTGGCCGCTGTCGCCCGGATTGTTGAACGACTCCCTCGTTGCTCTAGGAATTCTCTGTTTGCAAACCAGAAGACATACCCAAACAGTTAGATCAACACAGTGAATCATGCGAAACAACATGGAAAGAAAAAAGAACGAAACACTTGGGCGGCCAATGCTTACGAAGAAGGTGGACATGTCGGTTTTGTAAGGAATTTGGTATATGAAGTGCGGACCGCAGCCCAGTCTGTTGCCGGTGCAACTGCTCATTCGGTTGCTGCTGCACGGGCCGAAGCAGATGCAAGTGCAAGTGTTGGTGCAGGTGCTGAAGCCGCTGCTGCTGCCAGAGATGGTGCTCCTTGTAGACCTGGTGCCGGTGTTGGAGCAGGTGCCGGTGTCGATGCCCGATCCTCCAGTAGATCAGCCTGATCCGCTGATGCGGTCGGTGCCCAATCCTCAGCTCGATCAGACTGAGCTGCTGCCGCTATCAGTGCTAGAGCAACTGCCGATGCTCGATCCGTTGATGAAGGTGGTACTGATAAAGGTGATCCTTGACTAGGCTTCGTGACCGTGATCCAGTTTTTTCTTCATTTCTTTTAAACGCGAGAAGGACTAATTGTGGCGTTTTTGTTAAACCAAACTGCACTTCATCATAGGGATTCAGCTTGTACTCATACAACAGACTGATCCAATTTTTTCCAGTAATATAAGTGATGGACAGTGCCTTCATTACTGACACGACATAAGAAGTGAAACCTGCAAAAATAGCCATCGTAGAGCAAACCAAATGGTTTATTCTGTGATTAATGTCACATGGAAAAACCTGCATCGTAAAATTGCAGGAAAAGAAAGAAAACATGACATTAAATCAATAAGATTTAGACAGTAAATCAATAAGATTTACTTGATGTGACACAAGTGAATCCTTACCAGGAAATCACTATGTTGAAGTACTAAACAGAAGATTGATTGTCCAACTACGGGTGGCATGCAGGGGGCCCGCCTACACCCACAAGCAGGACGGTCCAAAGGTCGTGACAAATCGTATGGACCGAACATCCATGGGACTGGAAATCCTGGTGCATGCGATAAACCCTACAATGCATACAGATATTGGCGTGTAACCATAATTGATAAACCGTCCTCACCAAAAAGATGATCTGGATACTTCAAAATATACAGACTAAATTGAGTGGACAGACATTAACATAGACCATTCTCAGGACTGACCACACACCAAAAGTGGTAGTACTAATAAACATTACAGGGTTCACAAACACAAATCAAGTACTGAACAATAGTACTTACTACAGACAAGCAAAGTTGCACTAATTAAACTGTGCAGACTATTTCTTGCCACCGACCTACGGGATGAACCCCGCATAACTGACTACGCCATGGACTTTGTGAGAGATGCATACATGCACCATCACCATCTCGTCAACCTTGGAGAACCTAACATAGTGGTCTTTCCACTCATAAATATGATCATGAAGACAGGCCGCATCAGATTTGTTGGGAAGCTTTACAAGAACCACACCCTTCATAATCGAAGGCAGAGCAAGGAAATTGTTGTGGTCAAGTACATCCTCGAGAACACGCCTGACAGCAATGCTACAGGAAAACACTAGTTCAGGACATGTGGCGACAAGGACAGAACATCTGGATAGTTTAGTAGTAGAACTCATCCTCAGGTCTTCCAGTTCACACGGCATGACTTTGAGAACATCATCTCCACCGCAGATCTGGTTCTAATTCAAACAGAAACCATATTTTATTACTACCTCCGTTCAGAAATATAAGATGATTTTCGATATTATACTCCATGTATGACTACATATACGCACATAAATGAGTGAACAAAGACACTAGAACATGTCTTCAAAGGCATGAGAGCAGAGGGATTAATTGCAATATCCATAACACAAGTTATCGAGGCAAATATACCCTCTTCAAAATTAGCATTGATGTTCATAAAGTACTCCCTCCGTCCCAAAATTCTTGTCTTAGATTTGTCTAGATACGGATGTATCAAGTCACATTTTAGTATTAGATACATCCGTATCTAGAAAAATCTAAGACAAGAAATTTGGGACAGAGGGGGTAGTTGAAAGTAATCTATAAGAAATCAGTGTCAACCTCACGCATGTTTTGGTCAAAAGTGGAATTTAGAACCGTCATTTGGCACACAAAAATCACATGCAAGATCACCCAGAAAGTTGTACTACTAGTACTAGTACTGCGTGTTAGATGAAAAAACACGATCAAGATCGAGAAAAAGATCGTCAAGAAGAGATATTACCTGGACTTGCTTAATGAGGGGTCCCGGAGAGGGGGGCTTGGATAGGGCGATGGATTTGAGCTTGTCTGCGGTAGTCTCGGCGGGGTGCTTGCGCTTCTTCGTACCATGAGCCTCGACGGTTTTGGCTAGAGCCATAGACATCACTTCGGCCGGTGCTCCAGCGTCCATCAAGAAACTGTCAAATAGAAATAAAAGAAAAGAAACCATAATCACAAACCCAAAAGAAGAAAATATAGGGAGTTATAGGATCAGTCTCGGGGTTGCAAGACCGGGCATTGGCCAGAATCAACATCATTGATGCGCTCACCTTTCCTTCTTTGGGAGAGAAGAACAATGGCAGAAGCAGGTCGGGGTTTTCTTGAAGAAATGAGGAACAAGATGAGGGAGAAGCGAGTTGGGTAGAGAGGAAGCTGAGAGAGAAGAGTGAAATGATGGTTGCTTCGTCCGTCCAACTTACTGCTGGAAAGGAGGGGGTTTTGTGATTTGATGGCTCATTGGGATTTACTGCGGCGCTTCGATCTGGGTAGTCTACCGTCACTCTACTACGGAGTAATTTAGTGCATGGCTGGTGGACCCCGATGCTGGCTGTCCCACACGGCGGCGAAAGTGAGTAATTTAGTGCAAGGCTGGAGGAGGATCCGCACGGTAGAGCGTGTCCACTGTTTTTTTGAAGAAAAAAATGATTACAACAAGCATTTCCACTCTTACGACGGAGGGGTGCAAAACATGGCAGCCACTTGAACATACACAGTGCTCCTACTACTAGGCACGTGAAGTGGTTCATACGTCAGTACTACATAATCTTGTTGCTAGTGTAGTAAGATATGACGACAAGAAATGATGCTGTGCGCATGCCAACTATATGAAAAGTAATGTACTAACATAGTACCGCTTTCTCGACTGTCCGGTCGAGAATGAACGGTGAGATCAATCTTAACAGAACTAGGTCTACATCGCACGGAGAGTACGGTGCTACAGTACTCCACGAAACATGAACCATATGAAGCATGGATAGTGTTAGGCAGGGTGTATGAAGGGTGCACGGGATGGGAGCAAAAGTTCCCTTCTCGACCCACTTTAGGGTGTTTGGCAGAGTGCATGAAGGGTGCATGAGTCCACACTAGTAGGATAACACAAATACACGAAGAGGAAACAACTATATTGAGATGAGAATGCAACCAAACACACCCACACGCTTTGTGCTACAGTGACTGATCTGCACCATCTCAGTTCGATCCAACAGTCATGTTGTGCCGAGACATGGACATGCCCATCCAGAGGGCGCCTAAACACCACCGAAGTCCCTCTACTTCTCGAGGCGCACGATGTTGGTGATGCAGGGGGCGAAACTGCTGAAAGGTAATGCAATCTATGGGAAGGCGGAGGGAGCCAGCCGAGGAGCGGGGAATCTTTTGGTTTTCACCATGGTAAAACACCAGTCGATGACTTCTCACATCAGGGAGCAGTGGGTTTTACACGCGGAGTCATTGTGACTAATTGTTGCCGTGCCTACTCCCGTCAATCAAAAAATTAAAAATCCTGCCGCGCCTGCTCCCGTCAATCAAAAAATTAGAAATCCTTCTGCACTCAAACACCCGAGCAACGTCGCGGTGGATATTTAAATTTACCTGCGGGCAAGTAGATAAAAAAAGGGGTGAAAAAACTAATGTGGCGGCGGCCTAGCTAATCGGTCAAACTAGCCCAACTAGCTAGCTACCGTGCTTCACTGATGTACTCAGCAGGAAAAGTGGTCTTTCGTGATTTGACGACTCATTTACTTGCTTCGGCGAAAACGCGCGGTAGAGCGTCCCACGTCAGGAAGAATATATGCGTGCATCACCCGGGAGGACCCCGAAACTGCGCGGTAGGGTGTGCCATGTCTCGACACGGAGGGAAAATGTGCGTGTAAAAATTTACTGTATCAGATGTAGTACCTATGGTTCGACCTCGGGACCCAGCCAGTCGGTCGAAAACACCCCACTAGCCACACAGCTTCATCATGCTAACATGGCACGGAGGATAGGTGTGGTTAGCTCCGTCTCGACCAGCCACAACGTCTCTTGTTCTAGGCGATTCTTCTATTTTCCAAGCTTTTTTTAGTTGTAATAACACCAAGGCAAGCTAGCGCCGCTCTTCGTGTGTGCTCGTGCAAAGGTTAGACGATGGAGAGAAGAGATATATCGCAGACCTGGACCCACCAGTAAGTGAGTCAACGGTCATGCACGTGTTGACGAGGCACTCCCTCTACTCTACTCAACGTAATACTGTAAAAAATCAAGTTATGGGACAAAGCCAACAACCGTTGTTGTTTCAGGCAATCGACTTACGCTTTGTAGTCCAGGTTGCCATTTCGAATCTCGTCTTTCAGATTTGTTAGTTTTAGGTCCAAATTTGATTAATGACAAGTGGGACCCCCATGTGTTGTTCCGATATTTCTGTGTAGGATGGTTTTTTTGAACAAACACTTTGTGCGATTAGACAAGTAATGGCACAAGTTACACGTATTTTGCAAGTTTAGGAACAAAAATGACTGCGGCATAGTATATGACATCCACCCCGCAGCTTGGATGCTATGGTGATACGAGTTTTTACACCGTTGGAAGTGAGATGCAATGTCTTGGGAGTAGTCTTTGTAATTATGAGCAATTTCCAAACTCTCCAAAGGTTTTTTTGCAAATAAAACATTCAGGCCTTGTGTGTTCCGCTGCATCTTGGATCCAACGGCTCCCCGTTGCTCATATTAGGTGCTCCCCGTAGCTTAATTACCCGCTACGGTGATATGAGCATCTAGGTCGTATGATCAGTGATCAGATGGTACATGCGTAGTACTTGTACTTTCTGCGCAATCCCCAAACTCTCTTAGCCGTATATTGCAAAAACATTCAAACCTCCTACTGTGGGCCGTTAGATCTTCGTGAACTCGTATCACCATAGAATCTACGGTGCGGGAGCACCTCATCTTCTCCCGTGCGAGAAAACATAAGGTGCTCTCGCAGCTTGGATGCTATGGTGACACGAGCTTCGAGGTCATTTGATCTGAGATCCAATGGCATCTGAGCAGTCTTTGTGCTTGTAAGCAGTGGTCGAACTCTTTGGGGGTTTTTCTGCAAAAAACCATTCGAACCACCGAGGAGGTGTAGGGTCACAAATCCAACGGCTCCGAAGAGCTTGTATCAACAAAGCATCTAAGGTGTGGTAGCACATGATATTCTTACATACAGGAGAATATGATGTCCTCCTTCATTTTAGATGCTACGGTGATACGAGCTTCGAGGTCGTTGGATATGGGATCCAAGGGCATCTGAGTAGTTTTTGTACAAATTGTGTGCAATTCTCAAACTCATCTAGGTTTCCTATAAAAATATTAAGACATCATGTGAGCTGCTATATCTCAGATCTACAAGCTCCAAGCAACTCGTATCGGCATAAAGCATCTAAGGTATGGGGGCACATGATATTCTCCCGGGGAGGAGGGGTGGGGGGTGCACAACCAATCGGTGGTTGGGAGGGTGGGGAAAATATAATCTAAACAACCCTAAACAGAGCTTCACAATTTTATCTAAGGTCGAGGGGGTGACCCCCGACAATCATAGCTCCGCCTAATTAAACACAACATTTGCATGTACTGTAGTACTAGACTTAATATTCATGTTTCAGTTTCATGTTCGTTTTTAATATTGAATCGAGGACCATGCATGTCTTACATTTTACTCCCTTTGTTCCTAAATATTAGTCTTTTTAGAGATTTCAAGTGGACTGGCACATACGGATGTATATAGACATATTTTAGAGTGTAGATTCACTCATTTTGCTCCGTATGTAGTCACTTGTTGAAATCTTTAAAAGACTAATATTTAGGAACAGAAGGAGTATTTTTGAATTCGTGTCATACATCATGGTTTGGAAAAATAGATGCACTATACTTATTGGATTGTTGTTGTGTTCGTGTGTGGGTGTCTCTGTGGGTGTGTGTGTGTGTGTGTGGTCATATGCTTGACACATACAAAGTTTTCTCACCTCCATATTGTTCATCTTTTAAATTTGTATTTGCATTGAAAAACTTACCAGGGATACCATGAAATGTGAAATCCACATTGAGATCACTATATCACAAACTCACTCTAATTCAACAACTCATCATAAATCAATTACCACGTTGAGATTAGTATTTGCATGGAAAATACGGGCATTGTAATACACATAGATTCATTCGGCAATTTAAAAGGTTCCTTTTGTATTCTCGAATGGTAGGACCCAACGGCGTACCAGCCAGACCTTGGCTCGTGTTGATCCTAAAAAAAATCCGGGCTCGTGTCCTTCTGGTGGCGTGCATGGTACGCACATTAGGCAACCCCAACCAGTCGAGCCTCCGCGTTTCGAGTCAAAATATCTGGCGGCTAGAATTCCATCCCTAGGAAATTCCCCTCATGTCCCCAGTCCATAATGACTACCGATGAACAACGGAGGGATGCTTTAGTAACTACACAACGTTACCTACCGTGCCGAGCACGGTTCAATTCCCTCGGTCGCCGCTCGCCAAGGTCACCCGTCAACTGCATTGCCTAGTACTACTACTACTACACCAGGATGAGCATAGAATTGAGCCCGTTTGTTCGTGCCTAGTACTTGAGTTAATATATCAGGCAATGCACTTGTACGGAGGGATTATCCTTTTGCTCTACATATATAACTTGCCGGAAGTCTAACTAAGCAAAATGTTTGACCAAATCCTTTCTTAAGAAATACAACAGGACAGATGTATGGTTTGAAAATTTATTGCATGATGCAGGTTATGATATTGTTTCGAATCCTGGATCTTAAGTTTCAGAATATCCAAAAGAGACCATAAATTCTTGAAACTGAGCATGGTCACGCGATATGGCATAAATATTACTTCGTATTTTTTTCTTCAATTTGAGACAAGCAGCTTATGAAAAGTTGCACAAATGAAGAGCCAAGGTATTTTGGAACAAAGACCTGTCACGTTAAGGCGAACGCTTTCACTATTGAAACCGTGGGTGTTTACGTGCCGACACGAGTCCCGCTTCTCATCGGCAGGTGCGGTCCGAGCAAGCGTGTGAGTCGACGGGAGGCGTGCGAGCAGACCGCTGCGCCGGCTGACAAGGAGGCGCACAAGCAGACCGCTGTGCAGGCTCACCGGGAGGCGAGCCCTTTGACCAGGCTCCGCCGCCCACCTTCGTCCCAACTGTCCCACTTTTAATGTCGTCGGCGCTGCAGTTTAAAATCAACAATGCACTACCTGGTATCGCTACAATCTTCTCTCTTCCTCCCCGATTCTCCTGTCATCTACCTCTAACCAGCCTGACCTAAACGTACGCCATGCCGCATCACGATGGTCTGCCCTTAGTCTTCCAGTTTCCTGAGGAAGACACCAAGCCATAGTCTCAAGAACATAAGGCGCTTTGGGACGAGCTTGAACTGGCCTTGCGGGAAGACGTCGCGCCTGTCCCCACTCCCGTTCCGGCTCCCGTTGCCCCGACTGCGCCAGCGCCCATCCCCGTGGCATTGATGGGATGGGAGCCGCACATTGTCGCCGAGCTTGATGCCACGGGGTTCCACGAGGTCCCCGCCGACTTTCACGCAAACGTGCACCTTCCAGCGCATGCGCCTGCGCGTGCACTGACGCGCACGCCCGTGCCAGTGCCCATGCACCTGCTAGCGCATGCGCCTACGCATGCCCTGACGTGCGCGCCCGTGCCAGTGCTCGTGCGCACGAATGTCTCCACCACACCAATGACAGCGCATGTCCCCGCGCAGGTGCCAGTGCCCCCCTCAGCGGCATGGTTGGCCGTCGTCGACCGCTTCCTTGCACCAACGCCAGTCACCTCCTCCTGCCAGTTGACTCGCTCCGAAGTCCAGAACAGTTTGGCCTTCCTTGAAGCTAGGCCAACGTCCAGGAGTACGCCAACAACGGTGCAAGGCGCCGCCGTTGTCGCCGGTCAGTGGCCCGACAACACAGAGAGCACGACAGAGGAGCCACTTCCCACCGCAAGACGCCCCCGCCACCGCCGCGTAATCTAAATTTGCCATGAAAAATGTTCGGATTGCCATGCTTAAAATCCGAACGTTTATCATTTCCGTTTATTTAGATCGATTGTTGTATAATTTAAAGTCGGATTCAGACTGAACGAAATCTATTGTCTAATCGATTGAGTGTTCTGCTAGAGCCGTATCAAATTAAATATAAAACATCATCAAGCCACATGTATTCCTTGTCATCCAACGACCTAGACTGCTTCAATGTCGAGCGCTCAACACGTTTAGCGTGCAGTTAATTTCTTGCCAAAAATAGTGCTAATCACATAATAACACGCAAATAATATCCTACTTAATATCCGCATGCACTTAATATACTTCCAAATTAACATGCATTGCACGTACACACTGACTAGTGCTGCTAGCACGTGAAACTGGTGCCGTAACTAGTGAACGCGTCCAGATATGGTCGACGGCAACATCGCCCGCGAGTTCTTCGTGTTTGCCCATGCATCTAACGCAGAAGGGGAGGAGAGAGAGAGCACACATGGAACCCACCAGTAAGTGAAGCCGAATAGTACTAAAAATAATATTATGTGTTATCAATTAAATAGGCTGTGGTAATATAAAAACATTATGTGAACAAAGGGAGGTACAAAAAACATTGCTGTTCTACGTATGTTGCCTATTGACGTGCAGCTTGAAGGCCCTGGTCGCATGTTCGATCCTCGTCCTTCATTTTTTAATTTGTATATGGGTACAAATTTGTTTCATGACATGTGGGCCCCTCGGTGTGTAGTTTGTAGCACTTCAATTTGTGGGTCGAAATTTGTTCCATTCCAAGTGGACTATCGGTGTGTAGTTTTGTAGCTTATTTATAATAATTAAAGAGAACAACAGAGGTTTTTGCAATAATACCATGGTGCGACGTTGAAGGAGAGAAAGGAAGTGCGAGAGAGCGATGACCGAGCCAGAGGAAATAAACTAGGGGAGTTGCGGGGGTTGCAACAGTGTTTCGAGTAGTTGTGGGCCGAATGCTACGAAAATGTAATCTAAACCGACTGGAATAAATGCCTACACAAATTAATCCAAGGTTGGAGTGCCCCTCGCAATGTAAATAGCTTCGGATTTGCGAGGGATGGAGAGGTAGCTTCAATGTGTGGAAGATACGGCGTGAGAAAGTGGGGTCAGTCGAGAGACATATAGATAGAGAGACAAAGTGATTGTGGTCCGACATTCATTGAACAAATATATGCTCTGGAGAGATATTGTCCGATTGAGCTTTTGGCAAGGGTGAGGGCTGTAAGATAGATGTTGAGAGATGATCCAGTCACAGATGTGTCGATATATTTTGTGCGTGGGAGGAAGTAAGGTCAATCGATCACATAGGGTCGTCGTGCGATCGAAAGAGTGAGATGGGTTGGAGAGAGTGACCTAGATAGACAATGTGCGTGAGAGAGTATACAATGTGAATAAGTCGAATTGGTCTCAAACATGGTGATATATCATTTTTTTTCCGAGAAAGAGCGAGGTCAATCGAGACATACAAAGAGATAGAGAGAGGGAGAGAGAGGGAGAGAGAGAGAGCGAGCGTGGCCCGCCACGAGGTCGAAAGATTGGGGGCGGCTTCGATGGACTGACCTAGATAGACAATTTGCGTGAGAGAGTATAGAGTGTGTCGATCAAGGCCCGAACTGGGAGATATATCATTTGTGTGTGAAAGAAAACGAGGCTAAACGAGACTCAGATTTGATTTTTCAACCAGTTTATATGCACTGGAGCATGTGCATATAGTTCAAATTTGAATTATGCACATAAATGCATTGAAAACTCAGTTAATGCATAAAAATGTCCAAACGAACCCCGAAAAATCACAAAAATTCACACAACACTCCTGTTGTTCTATGTTGACACGAGAAAAAAATTGAAAGCAATAAGAGGCAATGGATATCGTTTCGTCCCTAAAGGTGGGACGTTCCCTACCGAAAACCATCATGCTTGTTGTGAGAAGCTCTGGTTCGTGAGAAGCATATACCCAAACCTGCCCCAAATGGAACACAATTTGTACCACGACATGTTGATGTCGCTCCATGATAGCATGCCAAGTTTAGTGAATTTCAGACGAATTTTGGATTTACTAGAATTAGAAAACCAGGCATCTCAATGTTTTGCCGACAATCAACGGTGCCCTGTTGTTCGAAATTCAGTCCCATTTCTTGCATGGGACCTAAGCATGCACCCGAGGACACAGATTTGATTTTTCAACCAGTTTATATGCACTGGAGCATGTTCATGTAGTTCAAATTTGAATTATGCACATAAATGCATTGAAAACTCAGTTAATGCATAAAAATGTCCAAACTAACCCCAAAAAATCACAAAAATTCACACAACACTCCTGTTGTTCTATGTTGACACGAGACAAAAAATTGAAAGCACTAAGAGGCAATGGATATCGTTTCGTCCCTAAATGTGGGACGTTCCCTACCGAAAACCATCATGCTTGTTGTGAGAAGCTCCGGTTTGTGAGAAGCATATACCTAAACCTGCCCCAAATGGGACAAAATTTGTACCACGGCATGTAGATACCGCTCCATGATAGCATGTCAAGTTTCATGAATTTCAGACGAGTTTTGGATTTACTAGAATTTAAAAACCTGGCATCTCAATGTTTTGCCGGCAATCAATGGTGCCCTGCTGTTCGAAATTCATTCCCATTTCTTGCATGAGACCTAAGCATGCATCCGAATACACAGATTTGGTTTTTCAACCAATTTATATGCACTGGAGCATGTGCGTGTAGTTCAAATTTGAATTATGCACATAAATGCATTGAAAACTCAGTTAATGCATAAAAATGTCCAAACGAACCCCGAAAAATCAACAAAATTCACACAAAACTCAAGTTGTTCTACGTTGACAGGAAAAAAAATTGAAAGCAATAAGAGGCAATGGATATCGATTCTTCCCCAAAGGTGGGAGGTTCCCTACCGATAACCATCATGCTTGTTGTGAGAAAGCTCCGGTTTGTGAGAAGCATATACCCAAACCTGCCCCAAATGGGTCAAAATTTGTACCACGGCATGTTGATGCCGCTCCATGATAGCATGCCAAGTTTCATGAATTTCAGACGAGTTTTGGATTTACTAGAATTTAAAAACCAGGCCTCTCAATGTTTTGCCGACAATCATCGGTGCCCTGCTATTCGAAATTCATTCCCATTTCTTGCATGGGACCCAAACATGCACCCGAGGACACAGATTTGATTTTTCAACCAGTTTATATGCACTGGAGCATGTGCATGTAGTTCGAATTTGAATGATGCACATAAATGCATTGAAAACTCAGTTAGTCCATAAAAATGTCCAAACTAACCACGAACAATCACAAAAATTCACACAACACTCTTGTTGTTCTATGTTGACACGAGAAAAAAATTGAAAGCACTAAGAGGCAATGGATATCGTTTCGTCCCTAAAGGTGGGACGTTCCCTACCGAAAACCATCATGCTTGTTGTGAGAAGCTCCGGTTTCTGAGAAGCATATACCCAAACCGGCCCCTAATGGGACAAAATTTGTACCACGGCATGTAGATACCGCTCCATGATAGCATGTCAAGTTTCATGAATTTCAGACAAGTTTTGGATTTACTAGAATTTAAAAACCAGGCATCTCAATATTTTGCCGACAATCAACGGTGCCCTCCTGTTCGAAATTCATTCCCATTTCTTGCATGGGACCTTAGCATGCACCCGAGGGCACATATCTGATTTTTCAACCAGTTTATATGCACTGGAGCATGTGCATGTAGTTCAAATTTGAATTATGCACATAAATGCATTGAAAACTCAGTTAATGCATAAAAATGTCCAAACGAACCCCGAAAAATCACAAAAATTCACACAAAACTCAAGTTGTTCTACGTTGACATGAAAAAGAATTGAAAGCAATAAGAGGCAATGGATATCGTTTCTTCCCCAAAGGTGGGAGGTTCCCTACCGATAACCATCATGCTTGTTGTCAGAAAGCTCCGGTTTGTGAGAAGCATATACCCAAACCTGCCCCAAATGGGTCAAAATTTGTACCACGGCATGTTGATGCCGCTCCATGATCGCATGCCAAGTTTCATAAATTTCAGACGAGTTTTGGATTTACTAGAATTTAAAAACCAGGCCTCTCAATGTTTTGCCGACAATCAACGGTGCCCTACTGTTCGAAATTCATTCCCATTTCTTGCATGGGACCTAAGCATGCACCCGAGGACACGGATTTGATTTTTCAACCAGTTTATATGCACTGGAGCATGTGCATGTAGTTTGAATTTGAATTATGCACATAAATGCATTGAAAACTCAGTTAGTGCATAAAAATGTCCAAACTAACCCCGAAAAATCACAAAAATTCACACAACACTCTTGTTGTTCTATGTTGACACGAGAAAAAAATTGAAAGCACTAAGAGGCAATGGATATCGTTTCGTCCCTAAAGGTGGGACGTCCCTACCGAAAACCATCATGCTTGTTGTGAGAAGCTCCGGTTTCTGAGAAGCATATACCCAAACCTGCCCCTAATGGGACAAAATTTGTACCACGGCATGTAGATACCGCTCCATGATAGCATGTCAAGTTTCATGAATTTCAGACAAGTTTTGGATTTACTAGAATTTAAAAACCAGGCATCTCAATGTTTTGCCGACAATCAACGGTGCCCTGCTGTTCGAAATGCATTCCCATTTCTTGCATGGGACCTAAGCATGCACCCGAGGGCACATATTTGATTTTTCAACCAGTTTATATGCACTGGAGCATGTGCATGTAGTTCAAATTTGAATTATGCACATAAATGCATTGAAAACTCAGTTAATGCATAAAAATATCCAAACGAACCCCGAAAAATCACAAAAATTCACACAAAACTCAAGTTGTTCTACGTTGACACGAAAAAAATTGAAAGCAATAAGAGGCAATGGATATCGTTTCTTCCCCAAAGGTGGGAGGTTCCCTACCGATAACCATCATGCTTGTTGTGAGAAAGCTCCGGTTTGTGAGAAGCATATACCCAAACCTCCCCCAAATGGGTCAAAATTTGTACCACGGCATGTTGATGCCGCTCCATGATAGCATGCCAAGTTTCATGAATTTCAGACGAGTTTTGGATTTACTAGAATTTAAAAACCAGGCCTCTCAATGTCTTGCCGACAATCAACGGTGCCCTGCTGTTCAAAATTCATTCCATTTCTTGCATGGGACCTAAGCATGCACCCGAGGATACAGATTTGAGTTTTCAACCAGTTTATATGCATTGGAGCATGTGCATGTAGTTCAAATTTGAATTATGCACAGAAATGCATTGAAAACTCAGTTAGAGCATAAAAATGTCCCAACTAACCACGAAAAATCACAAAAATTCACACAACACTCTTGTTGTTCTATGTTGACATGAGAAAAAAATTGAAAGCACTAAGAGGCAATGCATATCGTTTCGTCCCTAAAGGTGGGACGTTCCCTACCGAAAACCATCATGCTTGTTGTGAGAAGCTCCGGTTTCTGAGAAGCATATACCCAAACCTGCCCCTAATGGGACAAAATTTGTACCACGACATGTAGATACCGCTCCATGATAGCATGTCAAGTTTCATGAATTTCAGACGAGTTTTGGATTTACTAGAATTTAAAAACCAGGCCTCTCAATGTCTTGCCGACAATCAACGGTGCCCTGCTGTTCGAAATTCATTCCCATTTCTTGCATGGGACCTAAGCATTCACCCGAGGACACAGATTTGATTTTTCAACCAGTTTATATGCACTGGAGCATGTGCATGTAGTTCAAATTTGAATTATGCACATAAATGCATTGAAAACTCAGTTAGTGCATAAAAATGTCCAAACTAACCCCGAAAAATCACAAAAATTCACACAACACTCTTGTTGTTATATGTTGACACGAGAAAAAAATTGAAAGCACTAAGAGGCAATGGATATCGTTTCGTCCCTAAAGGTGGGACGTTCCCTACCGAAAACCATCATGCTTGTTGTGAGAAGCTCCGGTTTCTGAGAAGCATATACCCAAACCTGCCCCTAATGGGACAAAATTTGTACCACGGCATGTAGATACCGCTCCATGATAGCATGTCATGTTTCATGAATTTCAGACAAGTTTTGGATTTACTAGTATTTAAAAACCAGGCATCTCAATGTTTTGCCGACAATCAACGGTGCCCTGCTGTTCGAAATGCATTCCCATTTCTTGCATGGGACCTAAGCATGCACCCGAGGGCACATATTTGATTTTTCAACCAGTTTATATGCACTGGAGCATGTGCATGTAGTTCAAATTTGAATTATGCACATAAATGCATTGAAAACTCAGTTAATGCATAAAAATATCCAAACGAACCCCGAAAAATCACAAAAATTCACACAAAACTCAAGTTGTTCTACGTTGACACGAAAAAAATTGAAAGCAATAAGAGGCAATGGATATCGTTTCTTCCCCAAAGGTGGGAGGTTCCCTACCGATAACCATCATGCTTGTTGTGAGAAAGCTCCGGTTTGTGAGAAGCATATACCCAAACCTCCCCCAAATGGGTCAAAATTTGTACCACGGCATGTTGATGCCGCTCCATGATAGCATGCCAAGTTTCATGAATTTCAGACGAGTTTTGGATTTACTAGAATTTAAAAACCAGGCCTCTCAATGTCTTGCCGACAATCAACGGTGCCCTGCTGTTCAAAATTCATTCCATTTCTTGCATGGGACCTAAGCATGCACCCGAGGACACAGATTTGATTTTTCAACCAGTTTATATGCATTGGAGCATGTGCATGTAGTTCAAATTTGAATTATGCACATAAATGCATTGAAAACTCAGTTAGAGCATAAAAATGTCCAAACTAACCCCGAAAAATCACAAAAATTCACACAACACTCTTGTTGTTCTATGTTGACATGAGAAAAAAAATGAAAGCACTAAGAGGCAATGCATATCGTTTCGTCCCTAAAGGTTGGACGTTCCCTACCGAAAACCATCATGCTTGTTGTGAGAAGCTCCGGTTTGTGAGAAGCATATACCCAAACCTGCCCCAAATGGGACAAAATTTGTACCACGGCATGTAGATACCGCTCCATGATAGCATGTCAAGTTTCATGAATTTCAGACGAGTTTCGGATTTACTAGAATTTAAAAACCAGGCCTCTCAATGTCTTGCCGACAATCAACGGTGCCCTGCTGTTCAAAATTCATTCCCATTTCTTGCATGGGACCTAAGCATTCACCCGAGGACACAGATTTGATTTTTCAACCAGTTTATATGCATTGGAGCATGTGCATGTAGTTCAAATTTGAATTATGCACATAAATGCATTGAAAACTCAGTTAGTGCATAAAAATGTCCAAACTATTCCCGAAAAATCACAAAAATTCACACAACACTCTTGTTGTTCTATGTTGACATGAGAAAAAAATTGAAAGCACAAAGAGGCAATGCATATCGTTTCGTCCCTAAATGTGGGACGTTCCCTACCGAAAACCATCATGCTTGTTGTGAGAAGCTCCGGTTTCTGAGAAGCATATACCCAAACCTGCCCCTAATGGGACAAAATTTGTACCACGGCATGTAGATACCGCTCCATGATAGCATGTCAAGTTTCATGAATTTCAGACGAGTTTTGGATTTACTAGAATTTAAAAACTAGGCCTCTCAATGTCTTGCCGACAATCAACGGTGCCCTGCTGTTCGAAATTCATTCCCATTTCTTGCATGGGACCTAAGCATTCACCCGAGGACACAGATTTGATTTTTCAACCAGTTTATATGCATTGGAGCATGTGCATGTAGTTCAAATTTGAATTATGCACATATATGCATTGAAAACTCAGTTAGTGCATAAAAATGTCCAAACTAACCCCGAAAAGTCACAAAAATTCACACAACACTCTTGTTGTTCTATGTTGACATGAGAAAAAAATTGAAAGCACTAAGAGGCAATGGATATCGTTTCGTCCCTAAAGGTGGGACGTTCCCTACCGAAGACCATCATGCTTGTTGTGAGAAACTCCGGTTTCTGAGAAGCATATACCCAAACCTGCCCCTAATGGGACAAAATTTGTACCACGGCATGTAGATACCGCTCCATGATAGCATGTCAAGTTTCATGAATTTCAGACGAGTTTTGGATTTACTAGAATTTAAAAACAAGGCATCTCAATGTTTTGCCGACAATCAACGGTGCCCTGCTGTTCGAAATTCATTCCCATTTCTTGCATGGGACCTAAGCATGCACCCGAGGGCACATATTTGATTTTTCATCCAGTTTATATGCACTGGAGCATGTGCATGTAGTTCAAATTTGAATTATGCACATAAATGCATTGAAAACTCAGTTGATGCATAAAAATGTCCAAACTAACCCCGAAAAATCACAAAAATTCACACAGCACTCCTGTTGTTCTATGTTGACACGAGAAAAAAAATTGAAAGCACAAAGAGGCGATGGATATCGTTTCGTCCCTAAAGGTGGGACGTTCCCTACCGAAAACCATCATGCTTGTTGTGAGAAGCTCCGGTTTGTGAGAAGCATATACCCAAACCTGCCCAAAATGGGACAAAATTTGTACCACGGCATGTTGATGCCGCTCCCTTATAGCATGTCAAGTTTCATGAATTTCATACGAGTTTTGGATTTACTAGAATTTAAAAACCAGGCATGTCAATGCTTTGCCGGCAACCAACGATACCCTGGTGTTCGAAATTCATTCCCATTTCTTGCATGGGACCAAAGCATGCACCCGAGGACACAGATTTGATTTTCCAACCAATTTATATGCACTGGAGCATGTGCATATAGTTGAAATTTGAATTATGCACATAAATGCATTGAAAACTCAGGTAATGCATAAAAATTTTCAAACGAACCCTGAAAAATCACAAAAATTCACACAACACTCCTGTTGTTCTATGTTGACACGAAAAAAAAAATTGAAAGCAATAAGAGGCAATGGATATCGTTTCGTCCCTAAAGGTGGGACGTTCCCTACCGAAAACCATCATGCTTGTTGTGAGAAGCTCCGGTTTGTGAGAAGCATATACCCAAACCTGCCCAAAATGGGACAAAATTTGTACCACGGCATGTTGATGCCGTTCCATGATAGCATGTCAAGTTTCATGAATTTCAGACGAGTTTTGGATTTAGTAGAATTTAAAAACCAGGCTTGTCAATGCTTTGCCAGCAACCAACGATGCCCTGGTGTTCGAAATTCATTCCCATTTCTTGCACGGGACCAAAGCATGCACCCGAGGACACAGATTTGGTTTTCCAACCAATTTATATGCACTAGAGCATGTGCATATAGTTGAAATTTGAATTATGCACATAAATGCATTGAAAACTCAGGTAATGCATAAAAATGTCCAAACGAACCGCGAAAAATCACAAAAATTCACACAACACTCCTGTTATTCTATGTAGACACGAGAAAAAAAATTGAAAGCAATAAGAGGCAATGGATATCGTTTCGTCCCTAAAGGTGGGACGTTCCCTACAGAAAACCATCATGCTTGTTGTGAGAAGCTCTAGTTCGTGAGAAGCATATACCCAAACCTGCTCCAAATGGGACAAAATTTGTACCACGGCATGTTGATGTCGCTCCATGATAGCATGCCAAGTTTAATGAATTTCAGACGAGTTTTGGATTTACTAGAATTTGAAAACCAGGCATCTCAATGTTTTGCCGACAATCAATGGTGCCCTGCTGTTCGAAATTCATTCCCGTTTCTTGCATGGGACCTAAGCATGCACCCGAGGACACGGATTTGATTTTTCAACCAGTTTATATGCACTGGAGCATGTGCATGTAGTTCAAATTTGAATTATGCACATAAATGCATTGAAAACTCAATTAATGCATAAAAATGTCCAAACTAACCCCGAAAAATCAGAAAAATTCACACAACACTCCTGTTGTTCTATGGTGACACGAGAAAAAAATGAAAGCACTAAGAGGCAATGGATATCGTTTCATCCCTAAAGGTGGGACATTCCCTACCGAAAACCATCATGCTTGTTGTGAGAAGCTTCGGTTTCTGAGAAGCATATACCCAAACCTGCCCCAAATGGGACAAAATTTGTACCACGGCATGTACATACCGCTCCATGATAGCATGTCAAGTTTCATGAATTTCAGACAAGTTTTGGATTTACTAGAATTTGAAAACCTGGCATCTCAATGTTTTGTCGGCAATCAATGGTGCCCTGGTGTTCGAAATTCATTCCCATTTCTTGCATGAGACCTAAGTATGCATCCGAATACACAGATTTGGTTTTTCAACCAGTTTATATGCACTGGAGCATATGCGTGTAGTTCAAATTTGAATTATGCACATAAATGCATTGAAAACTCAGTTAATGCATAAAAATGTCCAAACGAACCCCGAAAAATCACAAAAATTCACACAAAACTCAAGTTGTTCTACGTTGACACGAAAAAAAATTGAAACCAATAAGAGGCAATGGATATCGTTTCCCCAATGGTGGGAGGTTCCCTACCGATAACCATCATGCTTGTTGTGAGAAAGCTCCGGTTTGTGAGAAGCATATACCCAAACCTGCCCCAAATGGGTCAAAATTTGTACCACGGCATGTTGATGCCCCTCCATGATAGCATGCCAAGTTTCATGAATTTTAGACGAGTTTTGGATTTACTAGAATTTAAAAACCAGGCCTCTCAATGTTTTGCCGACAATCAACGGTGCCCTGCTGTTCGAAATTCATTCCCATTTCTTGCATGGGACCTAAGCATGCACCCGAGGACACATATTAGATTTTTCAACCAGTTTATATGCACTGGAGCATGTGCATGTAGTTCAAATTTGAATTATGCACATAAATGCATTGAAAACTCAGTTAATGCATAAAAATGTCCAAACTAACCCCGAAAAATCACAAAAATTCACAAAACACTCCTGTTGTTCTATGTTGACACGAGAAAAAAAATGAAAGCACTAAGAGGCAATGGATATCGTTTCGTCCCTAAAGGTGGGAAGTTCCCTAGCGAAAACCATCATGCTTGTTGTGAGAGGCTCCGGTTTGTGAGAAGCATATACCCAAACCTGCCCCTAATGGGACAAAATTTGTACCACGGCATGTAGATGCCGCTCCATGATAGCATGTCAGGTTTCATGAATTTCAGACGAGTTTTGGATTTACTAGAATTTAAAAACCAGGCATCTCAATGTTTTGCCAACAATCAACGGTGCCCTGCTGTTCGAAATTCAATCCCATTTCTTGCATGGGACCTAAGCATGCACCCGAGGGCACAGATTTGGTTTTTCAACCAGTTTATATGCACTGGAGCATGTGCATGTACTTCAAATTTGAATTATGCACATAAATGCATTGAAAACTCTGTTAATGCATAAAAATGTCCAAACTAACCCCGAAAAATCACAAAAATTCACACAACACTCCTGTTGTTCTACGTTGACACGAGAAAAAAAATTGAAAGCACTAAGAGGCGATGGATATCGTTTCGTCCCTAAAGGTGGGACGTTCCCTACCGAAAACCATCATGCTTGTTGTGAGAAAGCTCCGGTTTGTGAGAAGCATATACCCAAACCTGCCCCAAATGGGACAAAATTTGTACCACGGCATGTTGATGCCGCTCCATGATAGCATGCCAAGTTTCATGAATTTCAGACGAGTTTTGGATTTACTAGAATTTAAAAACCAGGCATGTCAATGCTTTGCCGGCAACCAACGATGCCCTGGTGTTCGAAATTCATTCCTATTTCTTGCATGGGACAAAAGCATGCACCCAAGGACACATATTTGATTTCCAACCAATTTATATGCACGGGAGCACGTGCATATAGTTGAAAATTTGAATTATGCACATAAATGCATTGAAAACTCAAGTAATGCATATAAATGTCCAAACGAACCCCGAAAAATCACAAAAATTCACACAACACTCCTGTTGTTCTATGTTGACACGAGAAAAAAAATTGAAAGAAATAAGAGGCAATGGATATCGTTTCGTCCCTAAAGGCGGGACAATCCCTACCAAAAACCATCATGCTTGTTGTGAGAAGCTCCGGTTCGTGAGAAGCATATACCCAAACCTGCCCCAAATGGGACAAAATTTGTACCACGGCATGTTGATGCCACTCCATGATAGCATGCCAAGTTTAATGAATTCCAGACGAGTTTTGGATTTACTAGAATTTAAAAACCTGGCATCTCAATGTTTTGCCGGCAATCAATGGTGCCCTGCTGTTCGAAATTCATTCCCATTTCTTGCATGAGACCTAAGCATGCATCCGAATACACGGATTTGATTTTTCAACCAGTTTATATGCACTAGAGCATGTGCATGTAGTTCAAATTTGAATTATGCACATAAATGCATTGAAAACTCAATTAATGCATAAAAATGTCCAAACTAATTCCGAAAAATCACAAAAATTCACACAACACTCCTGTTGTTCTATGTTGACAGGAGAAAAAAATTGAAAGCACTAAGAGGCAATGGATATTGTTTCGTCCCTAAAGGTGGGACGTTCCCTACCAAAAACCATCATGCTTGTTGTGAGAAGCTCCGGTTTGTGAGAAGCATATACCCAAACCTGCCCCAAATGGGACAAAATTTGTACCACAGCATGTAGATACCGCTCCATGATAGCATGTCAAGTTTCATGAATTTCAGATGAGTTTTGGATTTACTAGAATTGAAAACCTGGCATCTCAATGTTTTGCCGGCAATCAATGGTGCCCTGGTGTTCGAAATTCATTCCCATTTCTTGCATGAGACCTAAGCATGCACCCGAATACACATATTTGGTTTTTCAACCAATTTATATGCACTGGAGCATGTGCATGTAGTTCAAATTTGAATCATACACTTGAATGCATTTAAAACTCAGTTAATGCATAAAAATGTCCAAACTAACCCCGAAAAATCACAAAAATTCACACAACACTACTGTTGTTCTATGTTTACACGAGAAAAAAAATGAAAGCACTAAGAGGCAATGGATATCGTTTCGTCCCTAAAGGTGGGACCTTCCCTAACGAAAAGCATCATGCTTGCTGTGAGAAGCTCCGGTTTGTGAGAAGCATATACCCAAACCTACCCCAAATGGGACAAAATTTTTACAACGGCATGTAGATACTGCTCCATGATAGCATGTCAAGTTTCTTGAATTTCAGACGAGTTTTGGATTTACTAGAATTTAAAAACCAGGCATCTCAATGTTTTGCCGACAATCAATGGTGCCCTGCCGTTCGAAATTCATTCCCATTTCTTGCATGGGACCTAAGCATGCACCCGAATACACAGATTTGGTTTTTCAACCAATTTATATGCACTGGAGCATGTGCATATAGTTCAAATTTGAATCATGCACTTGAATGCATTTAAAACTCAGTTAATGCATAAAAATGTCCAAACTAACCCCGAAAAATCACAAAAATTCACACAACACTACTGTTGTTCTATGTTTACACGAGAAAAAAAATGAAAGCACTAAGAGGCAATGGATATCGTTTCGTCCCTAAAGGTGGGACCTTCCCTACCGAAAACCATCATGCTTGTTGTGAGAAGCTCCGGTTTGTGAGAAGCATATACCCAAACCTGCCCCAAATGGGAGAAAATTTTTACAACGGCATGTAGATACCGCTCCATGATAGCATGTCAAGTTTCTTGAATTTCTGACGAGTTTTGGATTTACTAGAATTTAAAAACCAGGCATCTCAATGTTTTGCCGACAATCAATGGTGCCCTGCTGTTCGAAATTCATTCCCATTTCTTGCATGGGACCTAAGCATGCACCCGAGGAAACATATTTGATATTTCAACCAGTTTATATGCACTGGAGCATGTGCATGTAGTTCAAATTTGAATTATGTACATAAATGCATTGAAAACTCAGTTAATGCATCAAAATATCCAAACTAACCCCGAAAAATCACGAAAATTCACACAACACTCCTGTTGTTCTATGCTGACACGACAAAATAAATTGAAAGCACTAAGAGGCAATGGATATCGTTTCGTCCCTAAAGGTGGGACGTTCCCTACCGAAAACCATCATGCTTGTTGTGAGAAGCTCTGGTTTTTGAGAAGCATATACCCAAACCTGCCCCAAATGGGACAAAATTTGTACCACGGCATGTTGATGCCGCTCCATGATAGCATGTCAAGTTTCATGAATTTCAGACTAGTTTTGGATTTACTAGAATTTAGAAACCAGGCATGTCAATGCTTTGCCAGCAATCAACGATGCCCTGGTGTTCGAAATTCATTCCCATTTCTTGCATGGGACTAAAGCATGCACCCGACGACACAGATTTGATTTTCCAACCAGTTTATATGCACTGGAGCATGTGCATATAGTTCAAATTTGAATTATGCACATAAATGCATTGAAAACTCAGTTAATGCAAAAAATGTCCAAACGAACCCCAAAAAATCACAAAAATTCACACAACACTCCTGTTGTTCTATGTTGACACGAGAAAAAATTTGAAAGCAATAAGAGGCACTGGATATCGTTTCGTCCCTAAAGGTGGGACGTTCCCTACCGAAAACCATCATGCTTGTTGTGAGAAGCCCTTGTTCGTGAGAAGCATATACCTAAACCTGCCCCAAATGGGACAAAATTTGTACCACGGCATGTTTATGTCGCTCCATGATAGCATGCCAAGTTTAATGAATTTCAGACGAGTTTTGAATTTACTAAAATTTGAAAGCCAGGCATCTCAATGTTTTGCCGACAATCAACGGTGCCCTGCTGTTCGAAATTCATTCCCATTTCTTGCATGGGACCAAAGCATGCACCCGAGGACACTGATTTGATTTTCCAACCAATTTATATGCCCTGGAGCATGTGCATATAGTTGAAATTTGAATTATGCACATAAATCCATTGAAAACTCAATCAATGCATAAAAATGTCCAAACGAACCCCGAAAAATCACAAAAATTCACACAACACTCCTGTTGTTCTATGTTGACAGGAGAAAAAAAATTGAAAGCACTAAGAGGCAATGGATATTGTTTCGTCCCTAAAGGTGGGACGTTCCCTACCGAAAACCATCATGCTTGTTGTGAGAAGCTCCGGTTTGTGAGAAGCATATACCCAAACCTGCCCCAAATGGGACAAAATTTGTACCACGGCATGTAGATACCGCTCCATGATAACATGTCAAGTTTCATGAATTTCAGACGAGTTTTGGATTTACTAGAATTTGAAAACCTGGCATCTCAATGTTTTGCTGGCAATCAATGGTGCCCTGGTGTTCGAAATTGATTCCCATTTCTTGTATGAGACCTAAGCATGCACCCGAATACACAGATTTGGTTTTTCAACCAATTTATATGCACTGGAGCATGTGCATGTAGCTCAAATTTGAATCATGCACTTGAATGCATTGAAAACTCAGTTAATGCATAAAAATGTCCAAACTAACCCCGAAAAATCACAAAAAGTCACACAACACTCCTGTTGTTCTATGTTGACACGAGAAAAAAAATTGAAAGCACTAAGAGGCAATGGATATCGTTTCGTCCCTAAAGGTGGGACCTTCCCTACCGAAAACCATCATGCTTGTTGTGAGAAGCTCCGGTTTGTGAGAAGCATATACCCAAACCTGCCCCAAATGGGACAAAAATTTTACACCGGCATCTAGATACCGCTCCATGATAGCATGTCAAGTTTCTTGAATTTCAGACGAGTTTTAGATTTACTAGAATTTAAAAACCAGGCATCTCAATGTTTTGCCGGCAATCAATGGTGCCCTGGTGTTCGAAATTCATTCCCATTTCTTGCATGAGACCTAAGCATGCACCCGAATACACAGATTTGGTTTTCCAACCAATTTATATGCACTGGAGCATGTGCATGTGGTTGAAATTTGAATTATGCACATAAATGCATTGAAAACTCAGGTAATGCATCAAAATATCCAAACGAACCCCGAAAAATCACAAAAATTCACAAAACACTCCTGTTGTTCTATGTTGACACGAGAAAAAAATTGAAAGCAATAAGAGGCAATGGATATCGTTTCGTCCCTAAAGGTGGGACGTTCCCTACCGAAAACCATCATGCTTGTTGTGAGAAGCTCTGGTTCGTGAGAAGCATATACCCAAACCTGCCCCAAATGGGACACAATTTGTACCACGGCATGTTGATGTCGCTCCATGATAGCATGCCAACTTTAATGAATTTCAGACGAGTTTTGGATTTACTAGAATTTGAAAAACAGGCATCTCAATGTTTTGCCGACAATCAACGGTGCCCTGCTGTTCGAAATTCATTCCCATTTCTTGCATGGGACCTAAGCATGCACCCGAGGACACGGATTTGATTTTTCAACCAGTTTATATGCACTGGAGCATGTGCATGTAGTTCAAATTTGAATTATGCATATAAATGCATTGAAAACTCACTTAATGCATAAAAATGTCCAAACTAATTCCGAAAAATCACAAAAATTCACACAACACTTCTGTTGTTCTATGTTGACAGGAGAAAAAAAATTGAAAGCACTAAGAGGCAATGGATATTGTTTCGTCCCTAAAGGTGGGACGTTCCCTACCGAAAACCATCATGCTTGTTGTGAGAAGCTCCGGTTTGTGAGAAGCATATACCCAAACCTGCCCCAAATGGGACAAAATTTGTACCACGGCATGTAGATACCGCTCCATGATAGCATGTCAAGTTTCATGAATTTCAGACGAGTTTTGGATTTACTAGAATTTGAAAACCTGGCATCTCAATGTTTTGCCGGCAATCAATGGTGCCCTGGTGTTCGAAATTCATTCCCATTTCTTGCATGAGACCTAAGCATGCACCCGAATACACAGATTTGGTTTTTCAACCAATTTATATGCACTGGAGCATGTGCATGTAGTTCAAATTTGAATCATGCACTTGAAAAATCAGTTAATGCATAAAAATGTCCTAACTAACCCCGAAAAATCACGAAAATTCACACAACACTCTTGTTGTTCTATGTTGACACGAGAAAATAAATTGAAAGCACTAAGAGGCAATGGATATCATTTCGTCCCTAAAGGAGGGACGTTCCCTACCGAAAACCATCATGCTTGTTGTGAGAAGCTCCGGTTTGTGAGAAGCATATACCCAAACCTGCCCCAAATGGGACAAAATTTTTACAACGACATGTAGATACCGCTGCATGATAGCATGTCAAGTTTCTTGAATTTCAGACGAGTTTTGGATTTACTAGAATTTGAAAACCAAGCATCTCAATGTTTTGCCGACAATCAATGGTGCCCTGCTGTTCGAAATTTATTCCCATTTCTTGCATGGGACATAAGCATGCACCCGAGGAAACATATTTAATTTTTCAACCAGTTTATATGCACTGGAGCATGTGCATGTAGTTCAAATTTGAATTATGTACATAAATGCATTGAAAACTCAGTTAATGCATCAAAATATCCAAACTAACCCCGAAAAATCACAAAAATTCACACAACACTCCTGTTGTTCTATGCTGACACGAGAAAAAAAATTGAAAGCACTAAGAGGCAATGGATATCGTTTCGTCCCTAAAGGTGGGACGTTCCCTACCGAAAACCATCATGCTTGTTGTGAGAAGCTCCGGTTTTTGAGAAGCATATACCCAAACCTGCCCCAAATGGGACAAAATTTGTACCACGGCATGTTGATGCCGCTCCATGATAGCATGTCAAGTTTCATGAATTTCAGACTAGTTTTGGATTTACTAGAATTTAAAAAACAGGCATGTCAATGCTTTGCCAGCAATCAACGATGCCCTGGTGTTCGAAATTCATTCCCATTTCTTGCATGGGACTAAAGCATGCACCCGACGACACAGATTTGATTTTTCAACCAGTTTATATGCACTGGAGCATGTGCATATAGTTGAAATTTGAATTACGCACATAAATGCATTGAAAACTCAGTTAATGCATAAAAATGTCCAAACGAACCCCAAAAAATCACAAAAATTCACACAACACTCCTATTGTTCTATGTTGACACGAGAAAAAAAATTGAAAGCAATAAGAGGCAATGGATATCATTTCATCCCTATAGGTGGGACCTTCCCTACGGAAAACCATCATGCTTGTTGTGAGAAGCTCCGGTTTGTGAGAAGCATATACCCAAACCTGCCCCAAATGGGACAAAATTTGTACCACGGCATGTACATACCGCTCCATGATAGCATGTCAAGTTTCATGAATTTCAGACGAGTTTTGGATTTACTAGAATTTGAAAACCTGGCATCTCAATGTTTTGCCGGCAATCAATGGTGCCCTGGTGTTCGAAATTCATTCCCATTTCTTGCATGAGACCTAAGCATGCACCCGAATACACAGATTTGGTTTTTCAACCAATTTATATGCATTGGAGCATGTGCATGTAGTTCAAATTTGAATCATGCACTTGAAAAATCAGTTAATGCATAAAAATGTCCTAACTAACCCCGAAAAATCACGAAAATTCACACAACACTCTTGTTGTTCTATGTTGACACGAGAAAATAAATTGAAAGCACTAAGAGGCAATGGATATCATTTCGTCCCTAAAGGAGGGACGTTCCCTACCGAAAACCATCATGCTTGTTGTGAGAAGCTCCGGTTTGTGAGAAGCATATACCCAAACCTGCCCCAAATGGGACAAAATTTTTACAACGACATGTAGATACCGCTCCATGATAGCATGTCAAGTTTCTTGAATTTCAGACGAGTTTTGGATTTACTAGAATTTGAAAACCAAGCATCTCAATGTTTTGCCGACAATCAATGGTGCCCTGCTGTTCGAAATTTATTCCCATTTCTTGCATGGGACATAAGCATGCACCCGAGGAAACATATTTGATTTTTCAACCAGTTTATATGCACTGGAGCATGTGCATGTAGTTCAAATTTGAATTATGTACATAAATGCATTGAAAACTCAGTTAATGCATCAAAATATCCAAACTAACCCCGAAAAATCACAAAAATTCACACAACACTCCTGTTGTTCTATGCTGACACGAGAAAAAAAATTGAAAGCACTAAGAGGCAATGCCGCTCCATGATAGCAAGTCAAGTTTCATGAATTTCACACTAGTTTTGGATTTACTAGAATTTAAAAAACAGGCATGTCAATGCTTTGCCAGCAATCAACGATGCCCTGGTGTTCGAAATTCATTCCCATTTCTTGCATGGGACTAAAGCATGCACCCGACGACACAGATTTGATTTTTCAACCAGTTTATATGCACTGGAGCATGTGCATATAGTTGAAATTTGAATTATGCACATAAATGCATTGAAAACTAAGTTAATGCATAAAAATGTCCAAACGAACCCCAAAAAATCACAAAAATTCACACAACACTCCTATTGTTCTATGTTGACACGAGAAAAAAAAATTGAAAGCAATAAGAGGCAATGGATATCATTTCATCCCAAAAGGTGGGACCTTCCCTACCGAAAACCATCATGCTTGTTGTGAGAAGCATATACCCAAACCTGCCCCAAATGGGACAAAATTTGTACCATGGCATGTAGATGCCGCTCCATGATAGCATGTCAAGTTTCATGAATTTCAGACGAGTTTTGGATTTACTAGAATTTGAAAACCTGGCATCTCAATGTTTTGCCGGCAATCAATGGTGCCCTGGTGTTCAAAATTCATTCCCATTTCTTGCATGAGACCTAAGCATGCACCCGAATACACAGATTTGGTTTTCCAACCAATTTATATGCACTGGAGCATGTGCATGTAGTTGAAATTTGAATTATGCACATAAATGCATTGAAAACTCAGGTAATGCATAAAAATGTCCAAACGAACCCCGAAAAATCACAAAAATTCACACAACACTCCTATTGTTCTATGTTGACACGAGAAAAAAAATTGAAAGCAATAAGAGGCAATGGATATTGTTTCGTCCCTAAAGGTGGGATGTTCCCTACCAAAAACCATCATGCTTGTTGTGAGAAGCTCCGGTTTGTGAGAAGCATATACCCAAACCTGCCCCAAATGGGACAAAATTTGTACCACGGCATGTCGATACCGCTCCATGATAGCATGTCAAGTTTCATGATATTCAGACGAGTTTGGATTTACTAGAATTTGAAAACCTGGCATCTCAATGTTTTGCCGGCAATCAATGGTTCCCTGGTGTTCGAAATTCATTCCCATTTCTTGCATGGGACCTAAGCATGCACCTGAGGAAACATATTTGATTTTTCAACCAGTTTATGTGCACTGGAGCATGTGCATGTAGTTCAAATTTGAATTATGTACATAAATGCATTGAAAACTCAGTCAATGCATAAAAATTTCCAAAGTAACCCCGAAAAATCACAAAAATTCACACAACACTCCTGTTGTTCTATGTTGACATGAGAACAAAAATTGAAAGCACTAAGAGGCAATGGATATCGTTTCGTCCCTAAAGTTGGGACGTTCCCTACCGAAAACCATCATGCTTGTTGTGAGAAGCTCCAGTTTATGAGAAGCATATACCCAAACCTGCCCCAAGTGGGACAAAATTTGTACCACGGCATGTTGATGCCGCTCCATGATAGCATGTCAAGTTTCATGAAATTCAGACGAGTTTTGGATATACTAGAATTTAAAACCAGGCATGTCAATGCTTTGCCTGCAATCAACGATGCCCTGGTGTTCGAAATTCATTCCCATTTCTTGCATGGGACCAAAGCATGCACTAAGAGGCAATGGATATTGTTTCGTCCTTAAAGGTGGGACGTTCCCTACCGAAAACCATCGTGCTTGTTGTGAGAAGCTCTGGTTCGTGAGAAGCATATACCCAAACCTGCCCCAAATGGGACACAATTTGTACCACGGCATGTTGATGTCGCTCCATGATAGCATGCCAACTTTAATGAATTTCAGACGAGTTTTGGATTTACTAGAATTTGAAAACCAGGCATCTCAATGTTTTGCCGACAATCAACGGTGCCCTGCTGTTCGAAATTCATTCCCATTTCTTGCATGGGACCTAAGCATGCACCCGAGGACACGGATTTGATTTTTCAACCAGTTTATATGCACCGGAGCATGTGCATTTAGTTCAAATTTGAATTATGCACATAAATGCATTGAAAACTCACTTAATGCATAAAAATGTCCAAACTAATTCCGAAAAATCACAAAAATTCACACAACACTCCTGTTGTTCTATGTTGACAGGAGAAAAAAAAATTGAAAGCACTAAGAGGCAATGGATATTGTTTCGTCGCTAAAGGTGGGACGTTCCCTACCGAAAACCATCATGCTTGTTGTGAGAAGCTCCGGTTTGTGAGAAGCATATACCCAAACCTGCCCCAAATGGGACAAAATTTGTACCACGGCATGTAGATACCGCTCCATGATAGCATGTCAAGTTTCATGAATTTCAGACGAGTTTTGGATTTACTAGAATTTGAAAACCTGGCATCTCAATGTTTTGCCGGCAATCAATGGTGCCCTGGTGTTCGAAATTCATTCCCATTTCTTGCATGAGACCTAAGCATGCACCCGAATACACAGATTTGGTTTTTCAACCAATTTATATGCACTGGAGCATGTGCATGTAGTTCAAATTTGAATCATGCACTTGAATGCATTTAAAACTCAGTTAATGCATAAGAATGTCCTAACTAACCCCGAAAAATCACGAAAATTCACACAACACTCTTGTTGTTCTATGTTGACACGAGAAAATAAATTGAAAGCACTAAGAAGCAATGGATATCATTTCGTCCCTAAAGGAGGGACGTTCCCTACCGAAAACCATCATGCTTGTTGTGACAAGCTCCGGTTTGTGAGAAGCATATACCCAAACCTGCCCCAAATGGGACAAAATTTTTACAACGACATGTAGATACCGCTCCATGATAGCATGTCAAGTTTCTTGAATTTCAGACGAGTTTTGGATTTACTAGAATTTGAAAACCAGGCATCTCAATGTTTTGCCGACAATCAATGGTGCCCTGCTATTCGAAATTTATTCCCATTTCTTGCATGGGACATAAGCATGCACCCGAGGAAACATATTTGATTTTTCAACCAGTTTATATGCACTGGAGCATGTGCATGTAGTTCAAATTTGAATTATGTACATAAATGCATTGAAAACTCAGTTAATGCATCAAAATATCCAAACTAACCCCGAAAAATCACAAAAATTCACACAACACTCCTGTTGTTCTATGCTGACACGAGAAAAAAAATTGAAAGCACTAAGAGGCAATGGATATCGTTTCGTCCCTAAAGGTGGGACGTTCCCTACCGAAAACCATCATGCTTGTTGTGAGAAGCTCCGGTTTTTGAGAAGCATATACCCAAACCTCCCCCAAATGGGACAAAATTTGTACCACGGCATGTCGATGCCGCTCCATGATAGCATGTCAAGTTTCATGAATTTCAGACGAGTTTTGGATATACTAGAATTTAAAAACCAGGCATGTCAATGCTTTGCCGGCAATCAACGATGCCCTGGTTTTCGAAATTCATTCCCATTTCTTGCATGGGACCAAAGCATGCACCCGAGGACACAGATTTGATTTTTCAACCAGTTTATATGCACTGGAGCATGTGGATATAGTTCAAATTTGAATTATGCACATAAATGCATTGAAAACTCAGTTAATGCATAAATATGTCCAAACGAACCCCGAAAAATCACAAAAATTCAGACAACACTCCTGTTGTTCTATGTTGACACGAGAAAAAAATTGAAAGCAATAAGAGGCAATGGATATCATTTCGTCCCTAAAGGTGGGACGTTCCCTACCGAAAACCATCATGCTTGTTGTGAGAAGCTCTGGTTCGTGAGAAGCATATACCCAAACCTGCTCCAAGTGGGACAAAATTTGTACCACGGCATGTTGATGTCGCTCCATGATAGCATGCCAAGTTTAATGAATTTCAGACGAATTTTGGATTTACTAGAATTTGAAAACCAGGCATCTCAATGTTTTGCCGACAATCAACGGTGCCCTGTTGTTTGAAATTCATACCCATTTCTTGCATGGGACCTAAGCATGCACCCCGAGGAAACATATTTGATTTTTCAACCAGTTTATATGCACTGGAGCATGTGCATGTAGTTCAAATTTGAATTATGTACATAAATGCATTGAAAACTCAGTTAATGCATCAAAATATCCAAACTAACCCCGAAAAATCACAAAAATTCACACAACACTCCTGTTGTTCTATGCTGACACGAGAAAAAAAATTGAAAGCACTAAGAGGCAATGCCGCTCCATGATAGCAAGTCAAGTTTCATGAATTTCACACTAGTTTTGGATTTACTAGAATTTAAAAAACAGGCATGTCAATGCTTTGCCAGCAATCAACGATGCCCTGGTGTTCGAAATTCATTCCCATTTCTTGCATGGGACTAAAGCATGCACCCGACGACACAGATTTGATTTTTCAACCAGTTTATATGCACTGGAGCATGTGCATATAGTTGAAATTTGAATTATGCACATAAATGCATTGAAAACTAAGTTAATGCATAAAAATGTCCAAACGAACCCCAAAAAATCACAAAAATTCACACAACACTCCTATTGTTCTATGTTGACACGAGAAAAAAAAATTGAAAGCAATAAGAGGCAATGGATATCATTTCATCCCAAAAGGTGGGACCTTCCCTACCGAAAACCATCATGCTTGTTGTGAGAAGCATATACCCAAACCTGCCCCAAATGGGACAAAATTTGTACCATGGCATGTAGATGCCGCTCCATGATAGCATGTCAAGTTTCATGAATTTCAGACGAGTTTTGGATTTACTAGAATTTGAAAACCTGGCATCTCAATGTTTTGCCGGCAATCAATGGTGCCCTGGTGTTCAAAATTCATTCCCATTTCTTGCATGAGACCTAAGCATGCACCCGAATACACAGATTTGGTTTTCCAACCAATTTATATGCACTGGAGCATGTGCATGTAGTTGAAATTTGAATTATGCACATAAATGCATTGAAAACTCAGGTAATGCATAAAAATGTCCAAACGAACCCCGAAAAATCACAAAAATTCACACAACACTCCTATTGTTCTATGTTGACACGAGAAAAAAAATTGAAAGCAATAAGAGGCAATGGATATTGTTTCGTCCCTAAAGGTGGGATGTTCCCTACCAAAAACCATCATGCTTGTTGTGAGAAGCTCCGGTTTGTGAGAAGCATATACCCAAACCTGCCCCAAATGGGACAAAATTTGTACCACGGCATGTCGATACCGCTCCATGATAGCATGTCAAGTTTCATGATATTCAGACGAGTTTGGATTTACTAGAATTTGAAAACCTGGCATCTCAATGTTTTGCCGGCAATCAATGGTTCCCTGGTGTTCGAAATTCATTCCCATTTCTTGCATGGGACCTAAGCATGCACCTGAGGAAACATATTTGATTTTTCAACCAGTTTATGTGCACTGGAGCATGTGCATGTAGTTCAAATTTGAATTATGTACATAAATGCATTGAAAACTCAGTCAATGCATAAAAATTTCCAAAGTAACCCCGAAAAATCACAAAAATTCACACAACACTCCTGTTGTTCTATGTTGACATGAGAACAAAAATTGAAAGCACTAAGAGGCAATGGATATCGTTTCGTCCCTAAAGTTGGGACGTTCCCTACCGAAAACCATCATGCTTGTTGTGAGAAGCTCCAGTTTATGAGAAGCATATACCCAAACCTGCCCCAAGTGGGACAAAATTTGTACCACGGCATGTTGATGCCGCTCCATGATAGCATGTCAAGTTTCATGAAATTCAGACGAGTTTTGGATATACTAGAATTTAAAACCAGGCATGTCAATGCTTTGCCTGCAATCAACGATGCCCTGGTGTTCGAAATTCATTCCCATTTCTTGCATGGGACCAAAGCATGCACTAAGAGGCAATGGATATTGTTTCGTCCTTAAAGGTGGGACGTTCCCTACCGAAAACCATCGTGCTTGTTGTGAGAAGCTCTGGTTCGTGAGAAGCATATACCCAAACCTGCCCCAAATGGGACACAATTTGTACCACGGCATGTTGATGTCGCTCCATGATAGCATGCCAACTTTAATGAATTTCAGACGAGTTTTGGATTTACTAGAATTTGAAAACCAGGCATCTCAATGTTTTGCCGACAATCAACGGTGCCCTGCTGTTCGAAATTCATTCCCATTTCTTGCATGGGACCTAAGCATGCACCCGAGGACACGGATTTGATTTTTCAACCAGTTTATATGCACCGGAGCATGTGCATTTAGTTCAAATTTGAATTATGCACATAAATGCATTGAAAACTCACTTAATGCATAAAAATGTCCAAACTAATTCCGAAAAATCACAAAAATTCACACAACACTCCTGTTGTTCTATGTTGACAGGAGAAAAAAAAAATTGAAAGCACTAAGAGGCAATGGATATTGTTTCGTCGCTAAAGGTGGGACGTTCCCTACCGAAAACCATCATGCTTGTTGTGAGAAGCTCCGGTTTGTGAGAAGCATATACCCAAACCTGCCCCAAATGGGACAAAATTTGTACCACGGCATGTAGATACCGCTCCATGATAGCATGTCAAGTTTCATGAATTTCAGACGAGTTTTGGATTTACTAGAATTTGAAAACCTGGCATCTCAATGTTTTGCCGGCAATCAATGGTGCCCTGGTGTTCGAAATTCATTCCCATTTCTTGCATGAGACCTAAGCATGCACCCGAATACACAGATTTGGTTTTTCAACCAATTTATATGCACTGGAGCATGTGCATGTAGTTCAAATTTGAATCATGCACTTGAATGCATTTAAAACTCAGTTAATGCATAAGAATGTCCTAACTAACCCCGAAAAATCACGAAAATTCACACAACACTCTTGTTGTTCTATGTTGACACGAGAAAATAAATTGAAAGCACTAAGAAGCAATGGATATCATTTCGTCCCTAAAGGAGGGACGTTCCCTACCGAAAACCATCATGCTTGTTGTGACAAGCTCCGGTTTGTGAGAAGCATATACCCAAACCTGCCCCAAATGGGACAAAATTTTTACAACGACATGTAGATACCGCTCCATGATAGCATGTCAAGTTTCTTGAATTTCAGACGAGTTTTGGATTTACTAGAATTTGAAAACCAGGCATCTCAATGTTTTGCCGACAATCAATGGTGCCCTGCTATTCGAAATTTATTCCCATTTCTTGCATGGGACATAAGCATGCACCCGAGGAAACATATTTGATTTTTCAACCAGTTTATATGCACTGGAGCATGTGCATGTAGTTCAAATTTGAATTATGTACATAAATGCATTGAAAACTCAGTTAATGCATCAAAATATCCAAACTAACCCCGAAAAATCACAAAAATTCACACAACACTCCTGTTGTTCTATGCTGACACGAGAAAAAAAATTGAAAGCACTAAGAGGCAATGGATATCGTTTCGTCCCTAAAGGTGGGACGTTCCCTACCGAAAACCATCATGCTTGTTGTGAGAAGCTCCGGTTTTTGAGAAGCATATACCCAAACCTGCCCCAAATGGGACAAAATTTGTACCACGGCATGTTGATGCCGCTCCATGATAGCATGTCAAGTTTCATGAATTTCAGACTAGTTTTGGATTTACTAGAATTTAAAAAACAGGCATGTCAATGCTTTGCCTGCAATCAACGATGCCCTGGTGTTCGAAATTCATTCCCATTTCTTGCATGGGACCAAAGCATGCACTAAGAGGCAATGGATATTGTTTCGTCCTTAAAGGTGGGACGTTCCCTACCGAAAACCATCGTGCTTGTTGTGAGAAGCTCTGGTTCGTGAGAAGCATATACCCAAACCTGCCCCAAATGGGACACAATTTGTACCATGGCATGTTGATGTCGCTCCATGATAGCATGCCAACTTTAATGAATTTCAGACGAGTTTTGGATTTACTAGAATTTGAAAACCAGGCATCTCAATGTTTTGCCGACAATCAACGGTGCCCTGCTGTTCGAAATTCATTCCCATTTCTTGCATGGGACCTAAGCATGCACCCGAGGACACGGATTTGATTTTTCAACCAGTTTATATGCACCGGAGCATGTGCATTTAGTTCAAATTTGAATTATGCACATAAATGCATTGAAAACTCACTTAATGCATAAAAATGTCCAAACTAATTCCGAAAAATCACAAAAATTCACACAACACTCCTGTTGTTCTATGTTGACAGGAGAAAAAAAAATTGAAAGCACTAAGAGGCAATGGATATTGTTTCGTCGCTAAAGGTGGGACGTTCCCTACCGAAAACCATCATGCTTGTTGTGAGAAGCTCCGGTTTGTGAGAAGCATATACCCAAACCTGCCCCAAATGGGACAAAATTTGTACCACGGCATGTAGATACCGCTCCATGATAGCATGTCAAGTTTCATGAATTTCAGACGAGTTTTGGATTTACTAGAATTTGAAAACCTGGCATCTCAATGTTTTGCCGGCAATCAATGGTGCCCTGGTGTTCGAAATTCATTCCCATTTCTTGCATGAGACCTAAGCATGCACCCGAATACACAGATTTGGTTTTTCAACCAATTTATATGCACTGGAGCATGTGCATGTAGTTCAAATTTGAATCATGCACTTGAATGCATTTAAAACTCAGTTAATGCATAAGAATGTCCTAACTAACCCCGAAAAATCACGAAAATTCACACAACACTCTTGTTGTTCTATGTTGACACGAGAAAATAAATTGAAAGCACTAAGAAGCAATGGATATCATTTCGTCCCTAAAGGAGGGACGTTCCCTACCGAAAACCATCATGCTTGTTGTGACAAGCTCCGGTTTGTGAGAAGCATATACCCAAACCTGCCCCAAATGGGATAAAATTTTTACAACGACATGTAGATACCGCTCCATGATAGCATGTCAAGTTTCTTGAATTTCAGACGAGTTTTGGATTTACTAGAATTTGAAAACCAGGCATCTCAATGTTTTGCCGACAATCAATGGTGCCCTGCTGTTCGAAATTTATTCCCATTTCTTGCATGGGACATAAGCATGCACCCGAGGAAACATATTTGATTTTTCAACCAGTTTATATGCACTGGAGCATGTGCATGTAGTTCAAATTTGAATTATGTACATAAATGCATTGAAAACTCAGTTAATGCATCAAAATATCCAAACTAACCCCGAAAAATCACAAAAATTCACACAACACTCCTGTTGTTCTATGCTGACACGAGAAAAAAAATTGAAAGCACTAAGAGGCAATGGATATCGTTTCGTCCCTAAAGGTGGGACGTTCCCTACCGAAAACCATCATGCTTGTTGTGAGAAGCTCCGGTTTTTGAGAAGCATATACCCAAACCTGCCCCAAATGGGACAAAATTTGTACCACGGCATGTTGATGCCGCTCCATGATAGCATGTCAAGTTTCATGAATTTCAGACTAGTTTTGGATTTACTAGAATTTAAAAAACAGGCATGTCAATGCTTTGCCAGCAATCAACGATGCCCTGGTGTTCGAAATTCATTCCCATTTCTTGCATGGGACTAAAGCATGCACCCGACGACACATATTTGATTTTTCAACCAGTTTATATGCACTGGAGCATGTGCATATAGTTGAAATTTGAATTATGCACATAAATGCATTGAAAACTCAGTTAATGCATAAAAATGTCCAAACGAACCCCAAAAAATCACAAAAATTCACACAACACTCCTATTGTTCTATGTTGACACGAGAAAAAAAAATTGAAAGCAATAAGAGGCAATGGATATCATTTCATCCCTAAAGGTGGGACCTTCCCTACCGAAAACCATCATGCTTGTTGTGAGAAGCTCCGGTTTGTGAGAAGCTTATACCCAAACCAGCCCCAAATGGGACAAAATTTGTACCATGGCATGTAGATGCCGCTCCATGATAGCATGTCAAGTTTCATGAATTTCAGACGAGTTTTGGATTTACTAGAATTTGAAAACCTGGCATCTCAATGTTTTGCTAGCAATCAATGGTGCCCTGGTGTTCGAAATTCATTCCCATTTCTTGCATGAGACCTAAGCATGCACCCGAATACACAAATTTGGTTTTCCAACCAATTTATATGCACTGGAGCATGTGCATGTAGTTGAAATTTGAATTATGCACATAAATGCATTGAAAACTCAGGTAATGCATAAAAATGTCCAAACGAACCCCGAAAAATCACAAAAATTGACACAACACTCCTATTGTTCTATGTTGACACGAGAAAAAAAATTGAAAGCACTAAGAGGCAATGGATATCGTTTCGTCCCTAAAGTTGGGACGTTCCCTACCGAAAACCATCATGCTTGTTGTGAGAAGCTCCAGTTTATGAGAAGCATATACCCAAACCTGCCCCAAGTGGGACAAAATTTGTACCACGGCATGTTGATGCCGCTCCATGATAGCATGTCAAGTTTCATGAATTTCAGACGAGTTTTGGATACACTAGAATTTAAAACCAGGCATGTCAATGCTTTGCCGGCAATCAACGATGCCCTGGTGTTCGAAATTCATTCCCATTTCTTGCATGGGTCCAAAGCATGCACCCGAGGACAGATATTTGATTTTTCAACCAGTTTATATGCACTGGAGCATGTGCATATAGTTCAAATTTGAATTATGCAAATAAATGCATTGAAAACTCAGTTAATGCATAAAAATGTCCAAACGAACCCCGAAAAATCACAAAAATTCACACAACACTCCTATTGTTCTATGTTGACACGAGAAAAAAAATTGAAAGCAATAAGAGGCAATGGATATTGTTTCATCCCTAAAGGTGGGATGTTCCCTACCAAAAACCATCATGCTTGTTGTGAGAAGCTCCGGTTTGTGAGAAGCATATACCCAAACCTGCCCCAAATGGGACAAAATTTGTACCACGGCATGTAGATACCGCTCCATGATAGCATGTCAAGTTTCATGAATTTCAGACGAGTTTGGATTTACTAGAATTTGAAAACCTGGCATCTCAATGTTTTGCCGGCAATCAATGGTGCCCTGGTGTTCGAAATTCATTCCCATTTCTTGCATGGGACCTAAGCATGCACCTGAGGAAACATATTTGATTTTTCAACCAGTTTATATGCACTGGAGCATGTGCATGTAGTTCAAATTTGAATTATGTACATAAATGCATTGAAAACTCAGTCAATGCATAAAAATTTCCAAACTAACCCCGAAAAATCACAAAAATTCACACAACACTCCTGTTGTTCTATGTTGACATGAGAACAAAAATTGAAAGCACTAAGAGGCAATGGATATCGTTTCGTCCCTAAAGTTGGGACGTTCCCTACCGAAA
Source organism: Aegilops tauschii subsp. strangulata (assembly GCF_002575655.3). Lineage (NCBI taxonomy): Eukaryota > Viridiplantae > Streptophyta > Magnoliopsida > Poales > Poaceae > Aegilops > Aegilops tauschii. The sequence continues at coordinate 191,245,313 of NC_053038.3, forward strand.
ACCATCATGCTTGTTGTGAGAAGCTCCAGTTTATGAGAAGCATATACCCAAACCTGCCCCAAGTGGGACAAAATTAGTACCACGGCATGTTGATGCCGCTCCATGATAGCATGTCAAGTTTCATGAATTTCAGACGAGTTTTGGATATACTAGAATTTAAAACCAGGCATGTCAATGCTTTGCCGGCAATCAACGATGCCCTGGTGTTCGAAATTCATTCCCATTTCTTGCATGGGACCAAAGCATGCACCCGAGGATAGATATTTGATTTTTCAACCAGTTTATATGCACTGGAGCATGTGCATATAGTTCAAATTTGAATTATGCAAATAAATGCATTGAAAACTCAGTTAATGCATAAAAATGTCCAAACGAACCCCGAAAAATCACAAAAATTCACACAACACTCCTGTTGTTCTATGTTGACACGAGAAAAAAATATTGAAAGCAATAAGAGGCAATGGATAAAGTTTCGTCCCTAAAGGTGGGACGTTCCCTACCGAAAACCATCATGCTTTTTGTGAGAAGCTCTGGTTCGTGAGAAGCATATACCCAAACCTGCCCCTAATGGGACAAAATTTGTACCACGACATGTTGATGTCGCTCCATGATAGCATGCCAAGTTTAATGAATTTCAGACGAGTTTTGGATTTACTAGAATTTTAAAACCTGGCATCTCAATGTTTTGCCGGCAATCAATGGTGCCCTGCTGTTCGAAATTCATTCCCATTTCTTGCATGAGACCTAAGCATGCATCCGAATACACAGATTTGGTTTTTCAACCAATTTATATGCACTGGAGCATGTGCGTGTAGTTCAAATTTGAATTATGAACATAAATGCATTGAAAACTCAGTTAATGCATAAAAATGTCCAAACGAACCCTGAAAAATCACAAAAATTCACACAAAACTCAAGTTGTTCTACGTTCACACGAAAAAAATTGAAAGCAATAAGAGGCAATGGATATCGTTTCTTCCCCACAGGTGGGAGGTTCCCTACCGATAACCATAATGCTTGTTATGAGAAAGCTCCGGTTTGTGAGAAGCATATACCCAAACCTGCCCCAAATGGGTCAAAATTTGTACCATGGCATGTTGATGCCGCTCCATGATACCATGCCAAGTTTCATGAATTTCAGACGAGATTTGGATTTACTAGAACTTAAAAACCAGGCCTCTCAATGTTTTGCCGACAATCAATGGTGCTCTGTTGTTCGAAATTCATTCCCATTTCTTGTATGGGACCTAAGCCTGCACCCGAGGACACAGATTTGATTTTTCAACCAGTTTATATGCACTGGAGCATGTGCATGTAGTTCAAATTTGAATTATGCACATAAATGCATTGAAAACTCAGTTAATGCATAAAAATGTCCAAACTAACCCCGAAAAATCACAAAAATTCACACAACACTCCTGTTGATCTATGTTGACACGAGAAAAAAATTGAAAGCACTAAGAGGCAATGGATATCGTTTCTTCCCTAAAGGTGGGACGTTCCCTACCGAAAACCATCATGCTTGTTGTGAGAAGCTCCGGTTTTTGAGAAGCATATACCCAAACCTACCCCTAATGGGACAAAATTTGTACCACGGCATGTAGATTCCGCTCCATGATATCATGTCAAGTTTCATGAATTTCAGACAGGTTTGGATTTACTAGAATTTAAAAACCAGGCATCTCAATGTTTTGCCGACAATCAACGGTGCCCTGCTGTTCGAAATTCATTCCCATTTCTTGCATGGGACCTAAGCATGCACCCGAGGACACATATTTGATTTTTCAACCAGTTTATATGCACTGGAGCATGTGCATGTAGTTCAAATTTGAATTATGCACATAAATGCATTGAAAACTCAGTTAATGCATAAAAATGTCCAAACTAACCCCGAAAAATGACAAAAATTCACACAGCACTCCTGTTGTTCTATGTTGACACGAGAAAAAAAATTGAAAGCACTAAGAGGCAATGGATATCGTTTCGTCCCTAAAGGTGGGACGTTCCCTACCGAAAACCATCATGCTTGTTGTGAGAAGCTCCGGTATGTGAGAAGCATATACACAAACCTGCCCAGAATGGGACAAAATTTGTACCATGGCATGTTGATGCCGCTCCATGATAGCATGTCAAGTTTCATGAATTTCAGACGAGTTTTGGATTTACTAGAATTTAAAAACCAGGCATGTCCATGCTTTGCCGGCAACCAACGATGCCCCGGTGTTCGAAATTCATTCCCATTTCTTGCATGGGACCAAAGCATGCACCCGAGGACACAGATTTGATTTTCCAACCAATTTATAGCACTGGAGCATGTGCATATAGTTGAAATTTGAATTATGCACATAAATGCGTTGAAAACTCAGGTAATGCATAAAAATGTCCAAACGAACCCCGAAAAATCACAAAAATTCACACAACACTCCTATTGTTCTATGTTGACACGAGAAAAAAAATTGAAAGCAATAAGAGGCAATGGATATCGTTTCATCCCTAAAGGTGGGACGTTCCCTACCGAAAACCATCATGCTTGTTGTGAGAAGCTCTGGTTCGTGAGAAGCATATACCCAAACCTGCCCCAAATGGGACACAATTTGTACCACGGCATGTTGATGTCGCTCCATGATAGCATGCGAACTTTAATGAATTTCAGACGAGTTTTGGATTTACTAGAATTTGAAAACCAGGCATCTCAATGTTTTGCCGACAATCAACGGTGCCCTGCTGTTTGAAATTCATTCCCATTTCTTGCATGGGACCTAAGCATGCACCCGAGGACACGGATTTGATTTTTCAACCAGTTTATATGCATTGGAGCATCTGCATGTAGTTCAAGTTTGGATTATGCACATAAATGCATTAAAAACTCAATTAATGCATAAAAATGTCCAAACTAATTCTGAAAAATCACAAAAATTCACACAACACTCCTGTTGTTCTATGTTGACAGGAGAAAAAAAATTGAAAGCACTAAGAGGCAATGGATATTGTTTCGTCCCTAAAGGTGGGACGTTCCCTACCGAAAACCATCATGCTTGTTGTGAGAAGCACCGGTATGTGAGAAGCATATACCCAAACCTGCCCAAAATGGGACAAAATTTGTACCATGGCATGTTGATGCCGCTCCATGATAGCATGTCAAGTTTCATGAATTTCAGACGAGTTTTGGATTTACTAGATTTTAAAAACCAGGCATGTCAATGCTTTGCCGGCAACCAACGATGCCCCGGTGTTCGAAATTCATTCCCATTTCTTGCATGGGACCAAAGCATGCACCCGAGGACACAGATTTGATTTTCCAACCAATTTATATGCACTGGAGCATGTGCATATAGTTGAAATTTGAATTATGCACATAAATGCATTGAAAACTCAGGTGATGCATAAAAATGTCCAAACGAACCCCGAAAAATCACAAAAATTCACACAACACTCCTGTTGTTCTATGTTGACACGAGAAAAAAAATTGAAAGCAATAAGAGGCAATGGATATCGTTTCATCCCTAAAGGTGGGACGTTCCCTACCGAAAACCATCATGCTTGTTGTGAGAAGCTCTGGTTCGTGAGAAGCATATACCCAAACCTGCCCCAAATGGGACACAATTTGTACCACGGCATGTTGATGTCGCTCCATGATAGCATGCCAACTTTAATGAATTTCAGACGAGTTTTGGATTTACTAGAATTTGAAAACCAGGCATCTCAATGTTTTGCCGACAATCAACGGTGCCCTGCTGTTCGAAATTCATTCCCATTTCTTGCATGGGACCTAAGCATGCACCCGAGGACACGGATTTGATTTTTCAACCAGTTTATATGCATTGGAGCATCTGCATATAGTTCAAGTTTGGATTATGCACATAAATGCATTGAAAACTCAATTAATGCATAAAAATGTCCAAACTAATTCTGAAAAATCACAAAAATTCACACAACACTCCTGTTGTTCTATGTTGACAGGAGAAAAAAAATTGAAAGCACTAAGAGGCAATGGATATTGTTTTGTCCCTAAAGGTGGGACGTTCCCTACCGAAAACCATCATGCTTGTTGTGAGAAGCTCCGGTTTGTGAGAAGCATATACCCAAACCTGCCCCAAATGGGACAAAATTTGTACCACGGCATGTAGATACCGCTCCATGATAGCATGTCAAGTTTCATGAATTTCAGACGAGTTTTGGATTTACTAGAATTTGAAAACCTGGCATCTCAATGTTTTGCCGGCAATCAATGGTGCCCTGGTCTTCGAAATTGATTCCCATTTCTTGCATGGGACCTAAGCATGCACCTGAGGAAACATATTTGATTTTTCAACCAGTTTATATGCACTGGAGCATGTGCATGTAGTTCAAATTTGAATTATGTACATAAATGCATTGAAAACTCAGTCAATGCATAAAAATATCCAAACTAACCCCGAAAAATCACAAAAATTCACACAACACTCCTGTTGTTCTATGTTGACATGAGAACAAAAATTGAAAGCACTAAGAGGCAATGGATATCATTTCGTCCCTAAAGGTGGGACGTTCCCTACCGAAAACCATCATGCTTGTTGTGAGAAGCTCCGGTTTATGAGAAGCATATACCCAAACTTGCCCCAAGTGGGACAAAATTTGTACCACGGCATGTTGATGCCGCTCCATGATAGCATGTCAAGTTTCATGAATTTCAGACGAGTTTTGGATATACTAGAATTTAAAAACCAGGCATGTCAATGCTTTGCCGGCAATCAACGATGCCCGGGTGTTCGAAATTCATTCCCCTTTCTTGCATTGGACCAAACATGCACCCGAGGACACATATTTGATTTTTCAACCAGTTTATATGCACTGGAGCATGTGCATATAGTTCGAATTTGAATTATGCAAATAAATGCATTGAAAACTCAGTTAATGCATAAAAATGTCCAAATGAACCCCGAAAAATCACAAAAATTCACACAACACTCCTGTTGTTCTATGTTGACACGAGAAAAAAATATTGAAAGCAATAAGAGGCAATGGATAAAGTTTCGTCCCTAAAGATGGGACGTTCCCTACCGAAAACCATCATGCTTGTTGTGACAAGCTTCGGTTCGTGAGAAGCATATACCCAAACCTGCCCCAAATGGGACAAAATTTGTACCACGGCATGTTGATGTCGCTCCATGATAGCATTCCAAGTTTAATGAATTTCAGACGAGTTTTGGATTTACTAGAATTTTAAAACCTGGCATCTCAATGTTTTGCCGGCAATCAATGGTGCCCTGCTGTTCGAAATTCATTCCCATTTCTTGCATGAGACCTAAGCATGCATCCGAATACACAGATTTGGTTTTTCAACCAATTTATATGCACTGTAGCATGTGCGTGTAGTTCAAATTTGAATTATGCACATAAATGCATTGAAAACTCAGTTAATGCATAAAAATGTCCAAACGAACCCCGAAAAATCACAAAAATTCACACAAAACTCAAGTTGTTCTACGTTCACACGAAAAAAATTTAAAGCAATAAGAGGCAATGGATATCGTTTCTTCCCCAAAGGTGGGAGGTTCCCTACCGATAACCATAATGCTTGTTGTGAGAAAGCTCCGGTTTGTGAGAAGCATATACCCAAACCTGCCCCAAATGGGTCAAAATTTGTACCATGGCATGTTGATGCCGCTCCATGATAGCATGCCAAGTTTCTTGAATTTCAGACGAGATTTCGATTTACTAGAATTTAAAAACCAGGCCTCCCAATGTTTTGCCGACAATCAACGGTGCCCGGCTGTTCGAAATTCATTCCCATTTCTTGCATGGGACCTCAGCATGCACCCGAGGACACAGATTTGATTTTTCAACCAGTTTATATGCACTGGAGCATGTGCATGTAGTTCAAATTTTAATTATGCACATAAATGCATTGAAAACTCAGTTAATGCATAAAAATGTCCAAACTAACCCCGAAAAATCACAAAAATTCACACAACAGTCCTGTTGATCTATGTTGACACGAGAAAAAAATTGAAAGCACTAAGAGGCAATGGATATCGTTTCGTCCCTAAAGGTGGGACGTTCCCTACCGAAAACCATCATGCTTGTTGTGAGAAGCTCCGGTTTGTGAGAAGCATATACCCAAACCTACCCCTAATGGGACAAAATTTGTACCACGACATGTAGATACCGCTCCATGATGGCTTGTCAAGTTTCATGAATTTCAGACGAGTTTTGGATTTACTAGAATTTAAAAACTAGGCATCTCAATGTTTTGCCGACAATCAACGGTGCCCTGCTGTTCAAAATTCATTCCCATTTCTTGCATGGGACCTAAGCATGCACCCGAGGACACATGTTTGATTTTTCAACCAGTTTATATGCACTTGAGCATGTGCATGTAGTTCAAATTTGAATTATGCACATAAATGCATTGAGAACTCAGTTAATGCATAAAAATGTCCAAACTAACCCCGAAAAATCACAAAAATTCACACAGCACTCCTGTTGTTCTATGTTGACACGAGAAAAAAAAATTGAAAGCACTAAGAGGCAATGGATATCGTTTCGTCCCTAAAGGTGGGACGTTCCCTACCGAAAACCATCATGCTTGTTGTGAGAAGCTCCGGTTTGTGAGAAGCATATACCCAAACGTACCCCAAATGGGACAAAATTTGTACCACGGCATGTAGATACCGCTCCATGATAGCATGTCAAGTTTCATGAATTTCAGACGAGTTTTGGATTTACTAGAATTTAAAAACCAGGCATCTCAATGTTTTGCCGACAATCAACGGTGCCCTGCTGTTCGAAATTCATTCCCATTTCTTGCATGGGACCTAAGCATGCACCTGAGGAAACATATTTGATTTTTCAACCAGTTTATGTGCACTGGAGCATGTGCATGTAGTTCAAATTTGAATTATGTACATAAATGCATTGAAAACTCAGTCAATGCATAAAAATTTCCAAAGTAACCCCGAAAAATCACAAAAATTCACACAACACTCCTGTTGTTCTATGTTGACATGAGAACAAAAATTGAAAGCACTAAGAGGCAATGGATATCATTTCGTCCCTAAAGGTGGGACGTTCCCTACCGAAAACCATCATGCTTGTTGTGAGAAGCTCCGGTTTATGAGAAGCATATACCCAAACTTGCCCCAAGTGGGACAAAATTTGTACCACGGCATGTTGATGCCGCTCCATGATAGCATGTCAAGTTTCATGAATTTCAGACGAGTTTTGGATATACTAGAATTTAAAAACCAGGCATGTCAATGCTTTGCCGGCAATCAACGATGCCCGGGTGTTCGAAATTCATTCCCCTTTCTTGCATTGGACCAAACATGCACCCGAGGACACATATTTGATTTTTCAACCAGTTTATATGCACTGGAGCATGTGCATATAGTTCGAATTTGAATTATGCAAATAAATGCATTGAAAACTCAGTTAATGCATAAAAATGTCCAAATGAACCCCGAAAAATCACAAAAATTCACACAACACTCCTGTTGTTCTATGTTGACACGAGAAAAAAATATTGAAAGCAATAAGAGGCAATGGATAAAGTTTCGTCCCTAAAGAGGGACGTTCCCTACCGAAAACCATCATGCTTGTTGTGACAAGCTTCGGTTCGTGAGAAGCATATACCCAAACCTGCCCCAAATGGGACAAAATTTGTACCACGGCATGTTGATGTCGCTCCATGATAGCATTCCAAGTTTAATGAATTTCAGACGAGTTTTGGATTTACTAGAATTTTAAAACCTGGCATCTCAATGTTTTGCCGGCAATCAATGGTGCCCTGCTGTTCGAAATTCATTCCCATTTCTTGCATGAGACCTAAGCATGCATCCGAATACACAGATTTGGTTTTTCAACCAATTTATATGCACTGTAGCATGTGCGTGTAGTTCAAATTTGAATTATGCACATAAATGCATTGAAAACTCAGTTAATGCATAAAAATGTCCAAACGAACCCCGAAAAATCACAAAAATTCACACAAAACTCAAGTTGTTCTACGTTCACACGAAAAAAATTTAAAGCAATAAGAGGCAATGGATATCGTTTCTTCCCCAAAGGTGGGAGGTTCCCTACCGATAACCATAATGCTTGTTGTGAGAAAGCTCCGGTTTGTGAGAAGCATATACCCAAACCTGCCCCAAATGGGTCAAAATTTGTACCATGGCATGTTGATGCCGCTCCATGATAGCATGCCAAGTTTCTTGAATTTCAGACGAGATTTCGATTTACTAGAATTTAAAAACCAGGCCTCCCAATGTTTTGCCGACAATCAACGGTGCCCGGCTGTTCGAAATTCATTCCCATTTCTTGCATGGGACCTCAGCATGCACCCGAGGACACAGATTTGATTTTTCAACCAGTTTATATGCACTGGAGCATGTGCATGTAGTTCAAATTTTAATTATGCACATAAATGCATTGAAAACTCAGTTAATGCATAAAAATGTCCAAACAAACCCCGAAAAATCACAAAAATTCACACAACACTCCTGTTGTTCTATGTTGACACGAGAAAATAAATTGAAAGCACTAAGAGGCAATGGATATCATTTCGTCTCTAAAGGTGGGACGTTCCCTACCGAAAACCATCATGCTTGTTGTGAGAAGCTCCGGTTTGTGAGAAGCTTATACCCAAACCTGCCCCAAATGGGACAAAATTTTTACAACGGCATGTAGATACCGCTCCATGATAGCATGTCAAGTTTCTTGAATTTCAGACGAGTTTTGGATTTACTAGAATTTAAAAACCAGGCATCTCAATGTTTTTCCGACAATCAATGGTGCCCTGCTGTTTGAAATTCATTCCCATTTCTTGCATGGGACATAAGCATGCACCCAAGGAAACATATTTGATTTTTCAACCAGTTTATATGCACTGGAGCATGTGCATGTAGTTCAAATTTGAATTATGTACATAAATGCATTGAAAACTCAGTTAATGCATCAAAATATCCAAACTAACCCCGAAAAATCACAAAACTTCACAACAAAACTCCTGTTGTTATATGATGACACGAGAAAAAAAATTGAAAGCACTAAGAGGCAATGGATATCGTTTCGTCCCTAAAGGTGGGACGTTCCCTACCGAAAACCATGATGCTTGTTGTGAGAAGCTCCGGTTTGTGAGAAGCATATACCCAAACCTGCCCCAAATGGGACAATATTTGTACCACGGCATGTTGATGCCGCTCCATGATAGCATGTCAAGTTTCATGAATTTCAGACTAGTTTTGGATTTACTAGAATTTAAAAACCAGGCATGTCAATGCTTTGCCGGCAATCAACGATGCCCTGGTGTTCGAAATTCATTCCCATTTCTTGCATGGGACTAAAGCATGCACCCGATGACACAGATTTGATTTTTCAACCAGTTTATATGCACTGGAGCATGTGCATATATTTCAATTTTGAATTATGCACGTAAATGCATTGAAAACTCAGTTAATGCATAAAAATGTCCAAACGAACCCCAAAAATCACAAAATTTCACACAACACTGCTGTTGTTCTATGTTGACACGAGAAAAAAATTGAAAGCAATAAGAGGCAATGGATATCGTTTCGTCCCTAAAGGTGGGACGTTCCCTACCCAAAACCATCATGCTTGTTGTGAGAAGCTCTGGTTCGTGAGAAGCATATACCCAAACCTGCCCCAAATGGGACAGAATTTGTACCACGGCATGTTGATGTCGCTCCATGATAGCATGCCAAGTTTAATGAATTTCAGACGAGTTTTGGATTTACTAGAATTTGAAAACCAGGCATCTCAATGTTTTGCCGACAATCAACGGTGCCCTGCTGTTCGAAATTCATTCCCATTTCTTGCATGGGACCTAAGCATGCACTCGAGGACACGGATTTGATTTTTCAACCAGTTTATATGCACTGGAGCATGTGCACGTAGTTCAAATTTGAATTATGCACATAAATGCATTGAAAACTCAATTAATGCATAAAAATGTCCAAACAAATACCGAAAAATTCACACAACACTCCTGTTGTTCTATGTTGACAGGAGAAAAAAATTGAAAGCACTAAGAGGCAATGGATATTGTTTCGTCCCTAACGGTGGGATGTTCCCTACCGAAAACCATCATGCTTGTTGTGAGAAGCTCCGGTTTGTGAGAAGCATATACCCAAACCTGCCCCAAATGGGACAAAATTTGTACCACGGCATGTAGATACCGCTCCATGATAGCATGTCAAGTTTCATGAATTTCAGACGAGTTTTGGATTTACTAGAATCTGAAAACCTGGCATCTCAATGTTTTGCCGGCAATCAATGGTGCCCTGGTGTTCGAAATTCATTCCCATTTCTTGCATGAGACCTAAGCATGCACCCGAATACACAGATTTGGTTTTTCAACCAATTTATATGCACTGGAGCATGTGCATGTAGTTCAAATTTGAATCATGCACTTGAGTGCATTAAAAACTCAGTTAATGCATAAAAATGTCCAAACAAACCCCGAAAAATCACAAAAATTCACACAACACTCCTGTTGTTCTATGTTGTCACGAGAAAATAAATTGAAAGCACTAAGAGGCAATGGATATCGTTTCGTCTCTAAAGGTAGGACATTCCCTACCGAAAACCATCATGCTTGTTGTGAGAAGCTCCGGTTTGTGAGAAGCTTATACCCAAACCTGCCCCAAATGGGACAAATTTTTTACAACGGCATGTAGATACCGCTCCATGATAGCATGTCAAGTTTCTTGAATTTCAGACGAGTTTTGGATTTACTAGAATTTAAAAACCAGGCATCTCAATGTTTTTCCGACAATCAATGGTGCCCTGCTGTTTGAAATTCATTCCCATTTCTTGCATGGGACATAAGCATGCACCCGAGGAAACATATTTGATTTTTCAACCAGTTTATATGCACTGGAGCATGTGCATGTAGTTCAGATTTGAATTATGTACATAAATGCATTGAAAACTCAGTTAATGCATCAAAATATCCAAACTAACCCCGAAAAATCACAAAAATTCACACAACACTCCTGTTGTTCTATGCTGACACGAGAAAAAAAATTGAAAGCACTAAGAGGCAATGGATATCATTTCGTCCCTAAAGGTGGGACGTTCCCTACCGAAAACCATGATGCTTGTTGTGAGAAGCTCCGGTTTTTGAGAAGCATATACCCAAACCTGCCCCAAATGGGACAATATTTGTACCACGGCATGTTGATGCCGCTCCATGATAGCATGTCAAGTTTCATGAATTTCAGACTAGTTTTGGATTTACTAGAATTTAAAAACCAGGCATGTCAATGCTTTGCCAGCAATCAACGATGCCCTGGTGTTCGAAATTCATTCCCATTTCTTGCATGGGACTAAAGCATGCACCCGATGACACAGATTTGATTTTTCAACCAGTTTATATGCACTGGAGCATGTGCATATATTTCAATTTTGAATTATGCACGTAAATGCATTGAAAACTCAGTTAATGCATAAAAATGTCCAAACGAACCCCAAAAATCACAAAATTTCACACAACACTGCTGTTGTTCTATGTTGACACGAGAAAAAAATTGAAAGCAATAAGAGGCAATGGATATCGTTTCGTCCCTAAAGGTGGGACGTTCCCTACCCAAAACCATCATGCTTGTTGTGAGAAGCTCTGGTTCGTGAGAAGCATATACCCAAACCTGCCCCAAATGGGACAGAATTTGTACCACGGCATGTTGATGTCGCTCCATGATAGCATGCCAAGTTTAATGAATTTCAGACGAGTTTTGGATTTACTAGAATTTGAAAACCAGGCATCTCAATGTTTTGCCGACAATCAACGGTGCCCTGCTGTTCGAAATTCATTCCCATTTCTTGCATGGGACCTAAGCATGCACTCGAGGACACGGATTTGATTTTTCAACCAGTTTATATGCACTGGAGCATGTGCACGTAGTTCAAATTTGAATTATGCACATAAATGCATTGAAAACTCAATTAATGCATAAAAATGTCCAAACAAATACCGAAAAATTCACACAACACTCCTGTTGTTCTATGTTGACAGGAGAAAAAAATTGAAAGCACTAAGAGGCAATGGATATTGTTTCGTCCCTAACGGTGGGATGTTCCCTACCGAAAACCATCATGCTTGTTGTGAGAAGCTCCGGTTTGTGAGAAGCATATACCCAAACCTGCCCCAAATGGGACAAAATTTGTACCACGGCATGTAGATACCGCTCCATGATAGCATGTCAAGTTTCATGAATTTCAGACGAGTTTTGGATTTACTAGAATCTGAAAACCTGGCATCTCAATGTTTTGCCGGCAATCAATGGTGCCCTGGTGTTCGAAATTCATTCCCATTTCTTGCATGAGACCTAAGCATGCACCCGAATACACAGATTTGGTTTTTCAACCAATTTATATGCACTGGAGCATGTGCATGTAGTTCAAATTTGAATCATGCACTTGAGTGCATTAAAAACTCAGTTAATGCATAAAAATGTCCAAACAAACCCCGAAAAATCACAAAAATTCACACAACACTCCTGTTGTTCTATGTTGTCACGAGAAAATAAATTGAAAGCACTAAGAGGCAATGGATATCGTTTCGTCTCTAAAGGTAGGACATTCCCTACCGAAAACCATCATGCTTGTTGTGAGAAGCTCCGGTTTGTGAGAAGCTTATACCCAAACCTGCCCCAAATGGGACAAATTTTTTACAACGGCATGTAGATACCGCTCCATGATAGCATGTCAAGTTTCTTGAATTTCAGACGAGTTTTGGATTTACTAGAATTTAAAAACCAGGCATCTCAATGTTTTTCCGACAATCAATGGTGCCCTGCTGTTTGAAATTCATTCCCATTTCTTGCATGGGACATAAGCATGCACCCGAGGAAACATATTTGATTTTTCAACCAGTTTATATGCACTGGAGCATGTGCATGTAGTTCAGATTTGAATTATGTACATAAATGCATTGAAAACTCAGTTAATGCATCAAAATATCCAAACTAACCCCGAAAAATCACAAAAATTCACACAACACTCCTGTTGTTCTATGCTGACACGAGAAAAAAAATTGAAAGCACTAAGAGGCAATGGATATCATTTCGTCCCTAAAGGTGGGACGTTCCCTACCGAAAACCATGATGCTTGTTGTGAGAAGCTCCGGTTTTTGAGAAGCATATACCCAAACCTGCCCCAAATGGGACAATATTTGTACCACGGCATGTTGATGCCGCTCCATGATAGCATGTCAAGTTTCATGAATTTCAGACTAGTTTTGGATTTACTAGAATTTAAAAACCAGGCATGTCAATGCTTTGCCAGCAATCAACGATGCCCTGGTGTTCGAAATTCATTCCCATTTCTTGCATGGGACTAAAGCATGCACCCGATGACACAGATTTGATTTTTCAACCAGTTTATATGCACTGGAGCATGTGCATATATTTCAAATTTGAATTATGCACGTAAATGCATTGAAAACTCAGTTAATGCATAAAAATGTCCAAACGAACCCCAAAAATCACAAAATTTCACACAACACTGCTGTTGTTCTATGTTGACACGAGAAAAAAATTGAAAGCAATAAGAGGCAATGGATATCGTTTCGTCCCTAAAGGTGGGACGTTCCCTACCCAAAACCATCATGCTTGTTGTGAGAAGCTCTGGTTCGTGAGAAGCATATACCCAAACCTGCCCCAAATGGGACAGAATTTGTACCACGGCATGTTGATGTCGCTCCATGATAGCATGCCAAGTTTAATGAATTTCAGACGAGTTTTGGATTTACTAGAATTTGAAAACCAGGCATCTCAATGTTTTGCCGACAATCAACGGTGCCCTGCTGTTCGAAATTCATTCCCATTTCTTGCATGGGACCTAAGCATGCACTCGAGGACACGAATTTGATTTTTCAACCGGTTTATATGCACTGGAGCATGTGCACGTAGTTCAAATTTGAATTATGCACATAAATGCATTGAAAACTCAATTAATGCATAAAAATGTCCAAACAAATACCGAAAAATTCACACAACACTCCTGTTGTTCTATGTTGACAGGAGAAAAAAATTGAAAGCACTAAGAGGCAATGGATATTGTTTCGTCCCTAACGGTGGGATGTTCCCTACCGAAAACCATCATGCTTGTTGTGAGAAGCTCCGGTTTGTGAGAAGCATATACCCAAACCTGCCCCAAATGGGACAAAATTTGTACCACGGCATGTAGATACCGCTCCATGATATCATGTCAAGTTTCATGAATTTCAGACGAGTTTTGGATTTACTAGAATCTGAAAACCTGGCATCTCAATGTTTTGCCGGCAATCAATGGTGCCCTGGTGTTCGAAATTCATTCCCATTTCTTGCATGAGACCTAAGCATGCACCCGAATACACAGATTTGGTTTTTCAACCAATTTATATGCACTGGAGCATGTGCATGTAGTTCAAATTTGAATCATGCACTTGAGTGCATTAAAAACTCAGTTAATGCATAAAAATGTCCAAACAAACCCCGAAAAATCACAAAAATTCACACAACACTCCTGTTGTTCTATGTTGTCACGAGAAAATAAATTGAAAGCACTAAGAGGCAATGGATATCGTTTCGTCTCTAAAGGTAGGACATTCCCTACCGAAAACCATCATGCTTGTTGTGAGAAGCTCCGGTTTGTGAGAAGCTTATACCCAAACCTGCCCCAAATGGGACAAATTTTTTACAACGGCATGTAGATACCGCTCCATGATAGCATGTCAAGTTTCTTGAATTTCAGACGAGTTTTGGATTTACTAGAATTTAAAAACCAGGCATCTCAATGTTTTTCCGACAATCAATGGTGCCCTGCTGTTTGAAATTCATTCCCATTTCTTGCATGGGACATAAGCATGCACCCGAGGAAACATATTTGATTTTTCAACCAGTTTATATGCACTGGAGCATGTGCATGTAGTTCAGATTTGAATTATGTACATAAATGCATTGAAAACTCAGTTAATGCATCAAAATATCCAAACTAACCCCGAAAAATCACAAAAATTCACACAACACTCCTGTTGTTCTATGCTGACACGAGAAAAAAAATTGAAAGCACTAAGAGGCAATGGATATCATTTCGTCCCTAAAGGTGGGACGTTCCCTACCGAAAACCATCATGCTTGTTGTGAGAAGCTCCGGTTTTTGAGAAGCATATACCCAAACCTGCCCCAAATGGGACAAAATTTGTACCACGGCATGTTGATGCCGCTCCATGATAGCATGTCAAGTTTCATGAATTTCAGACTAGTTTTGGATTTACTAGAATTTAAAAACCAGGCATGTCAATGCTTTGCCAGCAATCAACGATGCCCTGGTGTTCAAAATTCATTCCCATTTCTTGCATGGGACTAAAGCATGCACCCGATGACACAGATTTGATTTTTCAACCAGTTTATATGCACTGGAGCATGTGCATATATTTCAAATTTGAATTATGCATGTAAATGCATTGAAAACTCAGTTAATTCATAAAAATGTCCAAACGAACCCCAAAAATTCACAAAAATTCACACAACAGTCCTGTTGTTCTATGTTGACACGAGAAAAAAAATTGAAAGCAATAAGAGGCAATGGATATCGTTTCGTCCCTAAAGGTGGGACGTTCCCTACCGAAAACCATCATGCTTGTTGTGAGAAGCTCTGGTTCGTGAGAAGCATATACCCAAACCTGCCCCAAATGGGACAGAATTTGTACCACGGCATGTTGATGTCGCTCCATGATAGCATGCCAAGTTTAATGAATTTCAGACGAGTTTTGGATTTACTAGAATTTGAAAACCAGGCATCTCAATGTTTTGCCGACAATCAACGGTGCCCTGCTGTTCGAAATTCATTCCCATTTCTTGCATGGGACCTAAGCTTGCACTTGAGGACACGGATTTGATTTTTCAACCGGTTTATATGCACTGGAGCATGTGCATGTAGTTCAAATTTGAATTATGCACATAAATGCATTGAAAACTCAATTAATGCATAAAAATGTCCAACCTAATACCGAAAAATTCACACAACACTCCTGTTGTTCTATGTTGACAGGAGAAAAAAATTGAAAGCACTAAGAGGCAATGGATATTGTTTCGTCCCTAAAGGTGGGACGTTCCCTACCAAAAACCATCATGCTTGTTGTGAGAAGCTCCGGTTTGTGAGAAGCATATACCCAAACCTGCCCCAAATGGGACAAAATTTGTACCACGGCATGTAGATACCGCTCCATGATGGCATGTCAAGTTTCATGAATTTCAGACGAGTTTTGGATTTACTAGAATCTAAAAACCTGGCATCTCAATGTTTTGCCGGCAATCAATGGTGCCCTGGTGTTCGAAATTCATTCCCATTTCTTGCATGAGACCTAAGCATGCACCCGTATACACATATTTGGTTTTTCAACCAATTTATATGCACTGGAGCATGTGCATGTAGTTCAAATTTGAATCATGCACTTGAATGCATTAAAAACTCAGTTAATGCATAAAAATGTCCAAACTAACCCCGAAAAATCACAAAAATTCACACAACACTCCTGTTGTTCTATGTTGACACGAGAAAAAAATTGAAAGCACTAAGAGGCAATGGATATCATTTCGTCCCTAAAGGTGGGACCTTCCCTACCGAAAACCATCATGCTTGTTGTGAGAAGCTCTGGTTTGTGAGAAGCATATACCCAAACCTGCCCCAAATGGGACAAATTTTAGACAACGGCATGTAGATACCGCTCCATGATTGCATGTCAAGTTTCTTGAATTTCAGACGAGTTTTGGATTTACTATAATTTAAAAACCAGGCATCTCAATGTTTTGCCGACAATCAATGGTGCCCTGCTGTTCGAAATTCATTCCCATTTCTTGCATGGGACCTAAGCATGCACCCGAGGAAACATATTTGATTTTTCAACCAGTTTATATGCACTGGAGCATGTGCATGTATTTCAAATTTGAATTATGTTCATAAATGCATTGAAAACTCAGTTAATGCATCAAAATATCCAAACTAACCCCGAAAAATCACAAAAATTCACACAACACTCCAGTTGTTCTATGCTGACACGAGAAAAAAAATTGAAAGCACTAAGAGGCAATGGATATCATTTCGTCCCTAAAGGTGGGACGTTCCCTACCGAAAACCATCATGCTTGTTGTGAGAAGCTCCGGTTTTTGAGAAGCATATACCCAAACCTGCCCCAAATGGGAAAAAATTTGTACCACGGCATGTTGATGCCGCTCCATGATAGCATGTCAAGTTTCATGAATTTCAGACTAGTTTTGGATTTACTAGAATTTAAAAACCAGGCATGTCAATGCTTTGCCAGCAATCAACGATGCCCTGGTGTTCAAAATTCATTCCCATTTCTTGCATGGGACTAAAGCATGCACCCGATGACACAGATTTGATTTTTCAACCAGTTTATATGCACTGGAGCATGTGCATATATTTCAAATTTGAATTATGCACGTAAATGCATTGAAAACTCAGTTAATGCATAAAAATGTCCAAACGAACCCCAAAAATTCACAAAAATTCACACAACAGTCCTGTTGTTCTATGTTGACACGAGAAAAAAAATTGAAAGCAATAAGAGGCAATGGATATCGTTTCGTCCCTAAAGGTGGGACGTTCCCTACCGAAAACCATCATGCTTGTTGTGAGAAGCTCTGGTTCGTGAGAAGCATATACCCAAACCTGCCCCAAATGGGACAGAATTTGTACCACGGCATGTTGATGTCGCTCCATGATAGCATGCCAAGTTTAATGAATTTCAGACGAGTTTTGGATTTACTAGAATTTGAAAACAAGGCATCTCAATGTTTTGCCGACAATCAACGGTGCCCTGCTGTTCGAAATTCATTCCCATTTCTTGCATGGGACCTAAGCATGCACCCGAGGACACGGATTTGATTTTTCAACCGGTTTATATGCACTGGAGCATGTGCATGTAGTTCAAATTTGAATTATGCACATAAATGCATTGAAAACTCAATTAATGCATAAAAATGTCCAACCTAATACCGAAAAATTCACACAACACTCCTGTTGTTCTATGTTGACAGGAGAAAAAAATTGAAAGCACTAAGAGGCAATGGATATTGTTTCGTCCCTAAAGGTGGGACGTTCCCTACCAAAAACCATCATGCTTGTTGTGAGAAGCTCCGGTTTGTGAGAAGCATATACCCAAACCTGCCCCAAATGGGACAAAATTTGTACCACGGCATGTAGATACCGCTCCATGATGGCATGTCAAGTTTCATGAATTTCAGACGAGTTTTGGAT
Organism: Aegilops tauschii subsp. strangulata; assembly: GCF_002575655.3. NCBI lineage: Eukaryota > Viridiplantae > Streptophyta > Magnoliopsida > Poales > Poaceae > Aegilops > Aegilops tauschii. The sequence goes on from NC_053038.3 coordinate 191,263,573, forward strand.
TTACTAGAATCTGAAAACCTGGCATCTCAATGTTTTGCCGGCAATCAATGGTGCCCTGGTGTTCGAAATTCATTCCCATTTCTTGCATGAGACCTAAGCATGCACCCGTATACACATATTTGGTTTTTCAACCAATTTATATGCACTGGAGCATGTGCATGTAGTTCAAATTTGAATCATGCACTTGAATGCATTAAAAACTCAGTTAATGCATAAAAATGTCCAAACTAACCCCGAAAAATCACAAAAATTCACACAACACTCCTGTTGTTCTATGTTGACACGAGAAAAAAATTGAAAGCGCTAAGAGGCAATGGATATCATTTCGTCCCTAAAGGTGGGACCTTCCCTACCGAAAACCATCATGCTTGTTGTGAGAAGCTCTGGTTTGTGAGAAGCATATACCCAAACCTGCCCCAAATGGGACAAATTTTAGACAACGGCATGTAGATACCGCTCCATGATTGCATGTCAAGTTTCTTGAATTTCAGACGAGTTTTGGATTTACTAGAATTTAAAAACCAGGCATCTCAATGTTTTGCCGACAATCAATGGTGCCCTGCTGTTCGAAATTCATTCCCATTTCTTGCATGGGACCTAAGCATGCACCCGAGGAAACATATTTGATTTTTCAACCAGTTTATATGCACTGGAGCATGTGCATGTATTTCAAATTTGAATTATGTTCATAAATGCATTGAAAACTCAGTTAATGCATCAAAATATCCAAACTAACCCCGAAAAATCACAAAAATTCACACAACACTCCAGTTGTTCTATGTTGACACGAGAAAAAAAATTGAAAGCACTAAGAGGCAATGGATATCATTTCGTCCCTAAAGGTGGGACGTTCCCTACCGAAAACCATCATGCTTGTTGTGAGAAGCTCCGGTTTTTGAGAAGCATATACCCAAACCTGCCCCAAATGGGACAAAATTTGTACCATGGCATGTTGATGCCGCTCCATGATAGCATGTCAAGTTTCATGAATTTCAGAATAGTTTTGGATTTACTAGAATTTAAAAACCAGGCATGTCAATGCTTTCCCAGCAATCAACGATGCCCTGGTGTTCGAAATTCATTCCCATTTCTTGCATGGGACTAAAGCATGCACCCGACGACACAGATTTGATTTTTCAACCAGTTTATATGCACTGGAGCATGTGCATATAGTTCAAATTTGAATTATGCACATAAGTGCATTGAAAACTACGTTAATGCATAAAAATGTCCAAACGAACCCCGAAAAATCACAAAAATTCACACAACACTCCTGTTGTTCTATGTTGACACGAGAAAAAAATTCAAAGCAATAAGAGGCAATGGATATCGTTTCATCCCTAAAGGTGGGACGTTCCCTACCGAAAACCATCATGCTTATTGTGAGAAGCTCTGGTTCGTGAGAAGCATATACCCAAACCTGCCCCAAATGGGACAAAATTTGTACCACGGCATGTTGATGTCGCTCCATGATAGCACGCCAAGTTCAATGAATTTCAGAGAGTTTTGGATTTACTAGAATTTGAAAACAAGGCATCTTAATGTTTTGCCAACAATCAACGGTGCCCTACTGTTCGAAATTCATTCCCATTTCTTGCATGGGACCTAAGCATGCACCCGAGGACACGGATTTTATTTCTCAACCAGTTTATATGCACTGGAGCATGTGCATGTAGTTCAAATTTGAATTATGCACATAAATGCATTGAAAACTCAATTAATGCCAAAAAATGTCCAAACTAACCCCGAAAAATCACAAAAATTCACACAACACTGCTGTTGTTCTATGTTGACACGAGAAAAAAATTCAAAGCAAAAAGAGGCAATGGATATCGTTTCATCCCTAAAGGTGGGACGTTCCCTACCGAAAACCATCATGCTTGTTGTGAGAAGCTCTGGTTCGTGAGAAGCATATACCCAAACCTGCCCCAAATGGGACAAAATTTGTACCACGGCATGTTGATGTCGCTCCATGATAGCATGCCAAGTTTAATGAATTTCAGATGAGTTTTGGATTTACTAGAATTGGAAAACAAGGCATCTTAATGTTTTGCCGACAATCAACGGTGCCCTACTGTTCGAAATTCATTCCAATTTCTTGTATGGGACCTAAGCATGCACCCGAGGACACGGATTTTATTTCTCAACCAGTTTATATGCACTCGAGCATGTGCATGTAGTTCAAATTTGAATTATGCACATAGATGCATTGAAAACTCAATTAATGCATAAAAATGTCCAAACTAACCCCGAAAAATCACAAAAATTCACACAACACTCCTGTTGTTCTATGACACGAGAAAAAAAAATTGAAAGCACTAAGAGGCAATGGGTGTCGTTTTGTCCCTAAAGGTGGGACGTTCCCTACCGAAAACCATCATGCTTGTTGTGAGAAGCTCCGGTTTGTGAGAAGCATATACCCAAACCTGCCCCTAATGGGACAAAATTTGTACCACGGCATGTAGATACCGCTCCATGATAGCATGTCAAGTTTCATGAATTTCAGACGAGTTTTGGATTTACTAGAATTTGAAAACCTGGCATCTCAATGTTTTGCCGGCAATCAATGGTGCCCTGGTGTTCGAAATTCATTCCCATTTCTTGCATGAGACCTAAGCATGCACCCGAATACACAGATTTGGTTTTTCAACCAATTTATATGCATTGGAACATGTGCATTTAGTTCAAATTTGAATCATGCAGTTGAATGCATTAAAAACTCAGTTAATGCATAAAAATGTCCAAACTAACCCCGAAAAATCACAAAAATTCACACAACACTCTTGTTGTTCTATGTTGACACGAGAAAAAAAAATTGAAAGCACTAAGAGACAATGGATATCGTTTCGTCCCTAAAGGTGGGACCTTCCCTACCGAAAACCATCATGCTTGTTGTGAAAAGCTCCGGTTCGTGAGAAGCATATACCCAAACCTGCCCCAAATGGGACAAAAATTTTACAACGGCATGTAGATACCGCTCCATGATTGCATGTCAAGTTTCTTGAATTTTAGACGAGTTTTGGATTTACTAGAATTTAAAAACCAGGCATCTCAATGTTTTGCCGACAATCAATGGTGCCCTGCTGTTCGAAATTCATTCCCATTTCTTGCATGGGACCTAAGCATGCACCCGAGGAAACATATTTGATTTTTCAACCAGTTTATATGCACTGGAGCATGTGCATGTAGTTCAAATTTGAATTATGTACATAAATGCATTGAAAACTCAGTTAATGCATCAAAATATCCAAACTAACCCCGAAAAATCACAAAAATTCGCACAACACTCCAGTTGTTCTATGTTGACACGAGAAAAAAAAATTAAAGCACTAAGAGGCAATGGATATCGTTTCGTCCCTAAAGGTGGGACGTTCCCTACCGAAAACCATCATGCTTGTTGTGAGAAGCTCCGGTTTTTGAGAAGCATATACCCAAACCTGCCCAAATGGGACAAAATTTGTACCACGGCATGTTGATGCCGCTCCATGATAGCATGTCAAGTTTCATGAAGTTCAGACTAGTTTTGGATTTACTAGAATTTAAAAACCAGGCATGTCAATGCTTTGCCGGCAATCAACGATGCCCTGGTGTTCGAAATTCATTCCCATTTCTTGCATGGGACCAAAGCATGCACCCGAGGACACAAATTTGATATTTCAACCAGTTTATATGCACTGGAGCATGTGCATATCGTTCAAATTTGAATTATGCAAATAAATGCATTGAAAATTCAGTTAATGCATAAAAATGTCCAAACGAACCCCAAAAAATCCCAAAAATTCACACAACACTCCTCTTGTTCTATGTTGACACGAGAAAAAAATTGAAAGCAATAAGAGGCAATGGATATCGTTTCGTCCCTAAAGGTGGGGCGTTCCCTACCGAAAACCATCATGCTTGTTGTGAGAAGCTCTGGTTCGTGAGAAGCATATACCCAAACCTGCCCCAAATGGGACAAAATTTGTACCACGGCATGTTGATGTCGCTCCATGATAGCATGCCAAGTTTAATGAATTTCAGACAAGTTTTGGATTTACTAGAATTTGAAAACCAGGCATCTCAATGTTTTCCCGACAATCAACGGTGCCCTGCTGTTCGAAATTCATTCCCATTTCTTGCATGGGACCTAAGCATGCACCCGACGACACAGATTTGATTTTTCAACCAGTTTATATGCACTGGAGCATGTGCATGTAGTTCCAATTTGAATTATGTACATAAATGCATTGAAAACTCAGTTAATGCATGAAAATATCCAAACTAACCCCGAAAAATCACAAAAATTCACACAACCCTCCTGTTGTTCTATGTTGACACGAGAAAAAAATTGAAAGCACTAAGAGGCAATGGATATCGTTTCGTCCCTAAAGGTGGGACGTTCCCTACCAAAAACCATCATGCTTGTTGTGAGAAGCTCCGGTTTATGAGAAGCATATACCCAAACTTGCCCCAAATGGGACAAAATTTGTACCACGGCATGTTGATGCCGCTCCATGATAGCATGTCATGTTTCATGAATTTCAGACGAGTTTTGGATTTACTAGAATTTAAAAACCAGGCATGTCAATGTTTTGCCGGCAATCAACGATGCCCTGGTGTTCAAAATTCATTCCCATTTCTTGCATGGGACCAAAGCCTGCACCCGAGGACACAAATTTGATATTTCAACCAGTTTATATGCACTGGAGCATGTGCATGTAGTTCAAATTTGAATTATGCAAATAAATGAATTGAAAACTCAGTTAATGCATAAAAATGTCCAAACGAACCCCGAACAATCCCAAAAATTCACACAACACTCCTGTTGTTCTATGTTGACACGAGAAAAAAATTGAAAGCAATAAGAGGCAATGGATATCGTTTCGTCCCTAAAGGTGGGGCGTTCCCTACTGAAAACCATCATGCTTGTTGTGAGAAGCTCTGGTTCGTGAGAAGCATATACCCAAACCTGCCCCAAATGGGACAAAATTTGTACCACGGCATGTTGATGTCGCTCCATGATAGCATGCCAAGTTTAATGAATTTCAGACAAGTTTTGGATTACTAGAATTTGAAAACCAGGCATCTCAATGTTTTGCCGACAATCAACGGTGCCCTGCTGTTCGAAATTCATTCCCATTTCATGCATGGGACCTAAGCATGCACCCGAGGACACAGATTTGATTTTTCAACCAGTTTATATGCACTAGAGCATGTGCATGTAGTTCCAATTTGAATTATGTACATAAATGCATTGAAAACTTAGTTAATGCATAAAAATATCCAAACTAACCCCGAAAAATCAGAAAAATTCACACAACCCTGCTGTTGTTCTATGTTGACACGAGAAAAAAAATTGAAAGCACTAAGAGGCAATGGATATCGTTTCGTCACTAAAGGTGGGGCGTTCCCTACCGAAAACCATCATGCTTGTTGTGAGAAGCTCCGGTTTATGAGAAGCATATACCCAAACCTGCACCAAATGCGACAAAATTTGTACCACGGCATGTTGATGCCGCTCCATGATAGCATGGCAAGTTTCATGAATTTCAGACGAGTTTTGGATTTACTAGAATTTAAAAACTAGGCATCTCAATGTTTTGCCGGCAATCAACAGCGCCCTGCTGTTCGAAATTCATTCCCACTTCTTGCATGGGACCTAAGCATGCACCCAAGGACACATATTTGATTTTTCAACCAGTTTATATGCACTGGAGCACGTGCATATAGTTCAAATTTGAATTATGCACATAAATGCATTGAAAACTCAGTTAATGAACAAAAATGTCCAAACTAACCCCGAAAAATCACAAAAATTCACACAACACTCCTATTGTTCTATGTTGACACGAGAAAAAAAATTGAAAGCACTAAGAGGCAATGGATATCGTTTCGGTCCTAAAGGTGGGACGTTCCCTACCGAAAACCATCATGCTTGTTGTGAGAAGCTCCGGTTTGTGAGAAGCATATACCCAAACCTCCCCCAAATGGGACAAAATTTGTACCACGGCATGTTGATGCCGCTCCATGATAGCATGTCAAGTTTCATGAATTTCAGACGAGTTTTGGATTTACTAGAATTTAAAAACCAGGCATGTCAATGCTTTGCCGGCAATCAACGATGCCCTAGTGTTCGAAATTCATTCCCATTTCTTGCATGGGACCAAAGCATGCACCCGAGGACACAGATTTGATTTTTCAACCAGTTTATATGCAATGGAGCATGTGCATATAGTTCAAATTTGAATTATGCACATAAATGCATTGAAAACTCAGTTAATGCATAAAAATGTCCAAACGAACCCCGAAAAATCACAAAAATTCACACAACACTTCTGTTGTTCTATGTTGACACGAGAAAAAAATTGAAAGCAATACGAGGCAATGGATATCGTTTCGTCCCTAAAGGTGGGACGTTCCCTACCGAAAACCATCATGCTTGTTGTGAGAAGCTCTGGTTCGTGAGAAGCATATACCCAAACCTGCCCCAAATGGGACAAAATTTGTACCACGGGATGTAGATACCGCTCCATGATAGCATGTCAAGTTTCTTGAATTTCAGACGAGTTTTGGATTTACTAGAATTTGAAAACCTGGCATCTCAATGTTTTGCCGGCAATCAATGGTGCCCTGGTGTTCGAAATTCATTCCCATTTCCTGCATGAGACCTAAGCATGCACCCGAATAGACAGATTTGGTTTTTCAACCAATTTATATGCACTGGAGCATGTGCATGTAGTTCAAATTTGAATCATGCACTTGAATGCATTGAAAACTCAGTTAATGCATAAAAATTTCCAAACTAACCCCGAAAAATCACAAAAATTCACACAACCCTCCAGTTGTTCTATGTTGACACGAGAAAAAAAAATTGAAAGCACTAAGAGGCAATGGATATCGTTTCGTCCCTAAAGGTGGGACGTTCCCTACCGAAAACCATCATGCTTGTTGTGAGAAGCTCCGGTTTATGAGAAGCATATACCCAAACCAGCCCCAAATGGGACAAAATTTGTACCACGGCATGTTGATGCCGCTCCATGATAGCATGTCAAGTTTCATGAATTTCAGACGAGTTTTGGATTTACTAGAATTTAAAAACCAGGCATGTCAATGCTTTGCCGGCAATCAACGATGCCCTGGTGTTCGAAATTCATTCCCATTTCTTGCATGGGACCAAAGCATGCACCCGAGGACACAAATTTGATATTTCAACCAGTTTATATGCACTGGAGCATGTGCATATAGTTCAAATTTGAATTATGCAAATAAATGCATTGAAAACTCAGTTAATGCATAAAAATGTCCAAACGAACCCCAAAAAATCCCAAAAATTCACTCAACACTCCTGTTGTTCTATGTTGACACGAGAAAAAAATTGAAAGCAATAAGAGGATATGGATATCGTTTCGTCCCTAAAGGTGGGGCGTTCCCTACCAAAAACCATCATGCTTGTTGTGAGAAGCTCTGGTTCGTGAGAAGCATATACCCAAACCTGCCCCAAATGGGACAAAATTTGTACCACGGGATGTAGATACCGCTCCATGATAGCATGTCAAGTTTCTTGAATTTCAGACGAGTTTTGGATTTACTAGAATTTGAAAACCTGGCATCTCAATGTTTTGCTGGCAATCAATGGTGCCCTGGTGTTCGAAATTCATTCCCATTTCTTGAATGAGACCTAAGCATGCACCCGAATAGACAGATTTGGTTTTTCAACCAATTTATATGCACTGGAGCATGTGCATGTAGTTCAAATTTGAATCATGCACTTGAATGCATTGAAAACTCAGTTAATGCATAAAAATTTCCAAACTAACCCCGAAAAATCACAAAAATTCACACAACCCTCCTGTTGTTCTATGTTGACACGAGAAAAAAAATTGAAAGCACTAAGAGGCAATGGATATCGTTTCGTCCCTAAAGGTGGGACATTCCCTACCGAAAACCATCATGCTTGTTGTGAGAAGCTCCGGTTTATGAGAAGCATATACACAAACCTGCCCCAAATGCGACAAAATTTGTACCACGGCATGTTGATGCCGCTCCATGATAGCATGGCAAGTTTCATGAATTTCAGACGAGTTCTAGATTTACTAGAATTTAAAAACTAGGCATCTCAATGTTTTGCCGGCAATCAACGGCGCCCTGCTGTTCGAAATTCATTCCCACTTCTTGCATGGGACCTAAGCATGCACCCAAGGACACATATTTGATTTTTCAACCAGTTTATATGCACTGGAGCACGTGCATATAGTTCAAATTTGAATTATGCACATAAATGCATTGAAAACTCAGTTAATGCACAAAAATGTCCAAACTAACCCCGAAAAATCACAAAAAATCACACAACACTCCTATTGTTCTATGTTGACACGAGAAAAAAAATTGAATGCAATAAGAGGCAATGGATATCGTTTCGTCCCTAAAGGTGGGACGTTCCCTACCGAAAACCATCATGCTTGTTGTGAGAAGCTCTGGTTTATGAGAAGCATATACCCAAACCAGCCCCAAATGGGACAAAATTTGTACCACGGCATGTTGATGCCGCTCCATGATAGCATGTCAAGTTTCATGAATTTCAGACGAGTTTTGGATTTACTAGAATTTAAAAACCAGGCATGTCAATGCTTTGCCGGCAATCAACGATGCCCTGGTGTTCGAAATTCATTCCCATTTCTTGCATGGGACCAAAGCATGCACCCGAGGACACAAATTTGATATTTCAACCAGTTTATATGCACTGGAGCATGTGCATATAGTTCAAATTTGAATTATGCAAATAAATGCATTGAAAACTTAGTTAATGCATAAAAATGTCCAAACGAACCCCAAAAAATCCCAAAAATTCACTCAACACTCCTGTTGTTCTATGTTGACACGAGAAAAAAATTGAAAGCAATAAGAGGAAATGGATATCGTTTCGTCCCTAAAGGTGGGGCGTTCCCTACCAAAAACCATCATGCTTGTTGTGAGAAGCTCTGGTTCGTGAGAAGCATATACCCAAACCTGCCCCAAATGGGACAAAATTTGTACCAGGGGATGTAGATACCGCACCATGATAGCATGTCAAGTTTCTTGAATTTCAGACGAGTTTTGGGTTTACTAGAATTTGAAAACCTGGCATCTCAATGTTTTGCCGGCAATCAATGGTGCCCTGGTGTTTGAAATTCATTCCCATTTCCTGCATGAGACCTAAGCATGCACCCGAATAGACAGATTTGGTTTTTCAACCAATTTATATGCACTGGAGCATGTGCATGTAGTTCAAATTTGAATCATGCACTTGAATGCATTGAAAACTCAGTTAATGCATAAAAATTTCCAAACTAACCCCGAAAAATCACAAAAATTCACACAACCCTCCTGTTGTTCTATGTTGACACGAGAAAAAAAATTGAAAGCACTAAGAGGCAATGGATATCGTTTCGTCCCTAAAGGTGGGACGTTCCCTACCGAAAACCATCATGCTTGTTGTGAGAAGCTCCGGTTTATGAGAAGCATATACCCAAACCAGCCCCAAATGGGACAAAATTTGTACCACGGCATGTTGATGCCGCTCCATGATAGCATGTCAAGTTTCATGAATTTCAGACGAGTTTTGGATTTACTAGAATTTAAAAACCAGGCATGTCAATGCTTTGCCGGAATCAACGATGCCCTGGTGTTCGAAATTCATTCCCATTTCTTGCATGGGACCAAAGCATGCACCCGAGGAGACAAATTTGATATTTCAACCAGTTTATATGCACTGGAGCATGTGCATATAGTTCAAATTTGAATTATGCAAATAAATGCATTGAAAACTCTGTTAATGCATAAAAATGTCCAAACGAACCCCAAAAAATCCCAAAAATTCACTCAACACTCCTGTTGTTCTATGTTGACACGAGAAAAAAATTGAAAGCAATAAGAGGAAATGGATATCGTTTCGTCCCTAAAGGTGGGGCGTTCCCTACCAAAAACCATCATGCTTGTTGTGAGAAGCTCTGGTTCGTGAGAAGCATATACCCAAACCTGCCCCAAATGGGACAAAATTTTTACCACGGGATGTAGATACCGCTCCATGATAGCATGTCAAGTTTCTTGAATTTCAGACGAGTTTTGGATTTACTAGAATTTGAAAACCTGGCATCTCAATGTTTTGCCGGCAATCAATGGTGCCCTGGTGTTCGAAATTCATTCCCATTTCCTGCATGAGACCTAAGCATGCACCCGAATAGACAGATTTGGTTTTTCAACCAATTTATATGCACTGGAGCATGTGCATGTAGTTCAAATTTGAATCATGCACTTGAATGCATTGAAAACTCAGTTAATGCATAAAAATTTCCAAACTAACCCAGAAAAATCACAAAAATTCACACAACCCTCCTGTTGTTCTATGTTGACACGAGAAAAAAAATTGAAAGCACTAAGAGGCAATGGATATCGTTTCGTCCCTAAAGGTGGGACGTTCCCTACCGAAAACCATCATGCTTGTTGTGAGAAGCTCCGGTTTATGAGAAGCATATACCCAAACCAGCCCCAAATGGGACAAAATTTGTACCACGGCATGTTGATGCCGCTCCATGATAGCATGTCAAGTTTCATGAATTTCAGACGAGTTTTGGATTTACTAGAATTTAAAAACCAGGCATGTCAATGCTTTGCCGGCAATCAACGATGCCCTGGTGTTCGAAATTCATTCCCATTTCTTGCATGGGACCAAAGCATGCACCCGAGGACACAAATTTGATATTTCAACCAGTTTATATGCACTGGAGCATGTGCATATAGTTCAAATTTGAATTATGCAAATAAATGCATTGAAAACTCTGTTAATGCATAAAAATGTCCAAACGAACCCCAAACAATCCCAAAAATTCACTCAACACTCCTGTTGTTCTATGTTGACACGAGAAAAAAATTGAAAGCAATAAGAGGAAATGGATATCGTTTCGTCCCTAAAGGTGGGGCGTTCCCTACCAAAAACCATCATGCTTGTTGTGAGAAGCTCTGGTTCGTGAGAAGCATATACCCAAACCTGCCCCAAATGGGACAAAATTTGTACCACGGCATGTTGATGTCGCTCCATGATAGCATGCCAAGTTTAATGAATTTCAGACAAGTTTTGGATTTACTAGAATTTAAAACCAGGCATCTCAATGTTTTCCCGACAATCAACGGTGCCCTGCTGTTCGAAATTCATTCCCATTTCTTGCATGGGACCTAAGCATGCACCCGAGGACACATATTTGATTTTTCAACCAGTTTATATGCACTGGACCATGTGCATGTAGTTCCAATTTGAATTATGTACATAAATGCATTGAAAACTCAGTTAATGCATGAAAATATCCAAACTAACCCCAAAAAATCACAAAAATTCACACAACCCTCCTGTTGTTCTATGTTGACACGAGAAAAAAAATTGAAAGCACTAGGAGGCAATGGATATCGTTTCGTCCCTAAAGGTGGGACGTTCCCTACCGAAAACCATCATGCTTGTTGTGAGAAGCTCCGGTTTATGAGAAGCATTTACCCAAACGTGCCCCAAATGGGACAAAATTTGTACCACGGCATGTTGATGCCGCTCCATGATAGCATGTCAAGTTTCATGAATTTCAGACGGGTTTTGGATTTACTAGAATTTAAAAACCAGGCATCTCAATGTTTTGCCGGCAATCAACGGTGCCCTGCTGTTCGAAATTCGTTCCCATTTCTTGCATGGGACCTAAGCATGCACCCAAGGACACATATTTGATTTTTCAACCAGTTTATATGCACTGGAGCATGTGGATATAGTTCAAATTTTAATTATGCAAATAAATGCATTGAAAACTCAGTTAATGCATAAAAATGTCCAAAGGAACCCCGAAAAATCACAAAAATTCACACAACACTCCTGTTGTTCTATGTTGACACGAGAAAAAAATTGAAAGCAATAAGAGGCAATGGATATCGTTTCGTCCCTAAAGGTGGGGCGTTCCCTACCGAAAACCATCATGCTTGTTGTGAGAAGCTCTGGTTCGTGAGAAGCATATACCCAAACCTGCCCCAAATGGGATAAAATTTGTACCACGGCATGTTGATGTCGCTCCATGATAGCATGCCAAGTTTAATGAATTTCAGACGAGTTTTGGATTTACTAGAATTTCAAAACCAGGCATGTCAATGTTTTGCCGATAATCAACGGTGCCCTGCTGTTCGAAATTCATTTCCATTTCTTGCATGGGACCTAAGCATGCACCCGAGGACACATATTTGATTTTTAAACCAGTTTATATGCACTGGAGCATGTGCATGTAGTTCAATTTTGAATTATGCACATAAATGCATTGAAAACTCAATTAATGCATAAAAATGTCCAAACTAACCCCGAAAAATAAAAAAAATACGCACAACACTCCAGTTGTTCTATGTTGACACGAGAAAAAAAATTGAAAGCACTAAGAGGCAATGGATATCGTTTCGTCCCTAAAGGTGGGACGTTCCCTACCGAAAACTATCATGATTGTTGTGAGAAGCTCCGGTTTGTGAGAAGCATATACCCAAACTTGCCCCAAATGGGACAAAATTTGTACCACGGCATGTAGATACCGCTCCATGATAGCATGTCAAGTTTCATGAATTTCAGACGAGTTTTGGATTTACTAGAATTTAAAAACCTGGCATCTCAATGTTTTTCCGGCAATCAATGGTGCCCTGGTGTTCGAAATTCATTCCCATTTCTTGCATGAGACCTAAGCATGCACCCGAATACACAGATTTGGTTTTTCAACCAATTTATATGCACTGGAGCATGTGCATGTAGTTCAAATTTGAATTATGCACATAAATGCATTGAAAACTCAGTTAATGCATAAAAATGTCAAAACGAACCCCGAAAAATCACAAAAATTCACACAAAACTCAAGTTGTTCTATGTTGACAACAGAAAAAAAAATTGAAAGCAATAAGAGGCAATGGATATCGTTTCTTCCCCAAAGGTGGGAGGTTCCCTACCGATAACCATCATGCTTGTTGTGAGAAGCTCCGATTTGTGAGAAGCATATACCCAAACCTACCCGAAATGGGACAAAATTTGTACCACGGCATGTAGATACCGCTCCATGATAGCATGTCAAGTTTCATGAATTTCAGACGGGTTTTGGATTTACTAGAATTTAAAAACCAGGCATCTCAATGTTTTGCCGGTAATCAACGGTGCCCTGCTGTTCGAAATTCATTCCCATTTCTTGCATGGGACCTAAGCATGCACCCAAGGACACATATTTGATTTTTCAACCAGTTTATATGCACTGGAGCATGTGGATATAGTTCAAATTTTAATTATGCAAATAAATGCATTGAAAACTCAGTTAATGCATAAAAATTTCCAAACTAACCCAGAAAAATCACAAAAATTCACACAACCCTCCTGTTGTTCTATGTTGACACGAGAAAAAAATTGAAAGCACTAAGAGGCAATGGATATCGTTTCGTCCCTAAAGGTGGGACGTTCCCTACCGAAAACCATCATGCTTGTTGTGAGAAGCTCCGGTTTATGAGAAGCATATACCCAAACCAGCCCCAAATGGGACAAAATTTGTACCACGGCATGTTGATGCCGCTCCATGATAGCATGTCAAGTTTCATGAATTTCAGACGAGTTTTGGATTTACTAGAATTTAAAAACCAGGCATGTCAATGCTTTGCCGGCAATCAACGATGCCCTGGTGTTCGAAATTCGTTCCCATTTCTTGCATGGGACCAAAGCATGCACCCGAGGACACAAATTTGATATTTCAACCAGTTTATATGCACTGGAGCATCTGCATATATTTCAAATTTGAATTATGCAAATAAATGCATTGAAAACTCAGTTAATGCATAAAAATGTCCAAACGAACCCCAAACAATCCCAAAAATTCACTCAACACTCCTGTTGTTCTATGTTGACACGAGAAAAAAATTGAAAGCAATAAGAGGAAATGGATATCGTTTCGTCCCTAAAGGTGGGGCGTTCCCTACCAAAAACCATCATGCTTGTTGTGAGAAGCTCTGGTTCGTGAGAAGCATATACCCAAACCTGCCCCAAATGGGACAAAATTTGTACCACGGCATGTTGATGTCGCTCCATGATAGCATGCCAAGTTTAATGAATTTCAGACAAGTTTTGGATTTACTAGAATTTAAAACCAGGCATCTCAATGTTTTCCCGACAATCAACGGTGCCCTGCTGTTCGAAATTCATTCCCATTTCTTGCATGGGACCTAAGCATGCACCCGAGGACACATATTTGATTTTTCAACCAGTTTATATGCACTGGACCATGTGCATGTAGTTCCAATTTGAATTATGTACATAAATGCATTGAAAACTCAGTTAATGCATGAAAATATCCAAACTAACCCAGAAAAATCACAAAAATTCACACAACCCTCCTGTTGTTCTATGTTGACACGAGAAAAAAAATTGAAAGCACTAGGAGGCAATGGATATCGTTTCGTCCCTAAAGGTGGGACGTTCCCTACCGAAAACCATCATGCTTGTTGTGAGAAGCTCCGGTTTATGAGAAGCATTTACCCAAACGTGCCCCAAATGGGACAAAATTTGTACCACGGCATGTTGATGCCGCTCCATGATAGCATGTCAAGTTTCATGAATTTCAGACGAGTTTTGGATTTACTAGAATTTAAAAACCAGGCATGTCAATGCTTTGCCGGCAATCAACGATGCCCTGGTGTTCGAAATTCGTTCCCATTTCTTGCATGGGACCAAAGCATGCACCCGAGGACACAAATTTGATATTTCAACCAGTTTATATGCACTGGAGCATGTGCATATAGTTCAAATTTGAATTATGCAAATAAATGCATTGAAAACTCAGTTAATGCATAAAAATGTCCAAACGAACCCCAAACAATCCCAAAAATTCACTCAACACTCCTGTTGTTCTATGTTGACACGAGAAAAAAATTGAAAGCAATAAGAGGAAATGGATATCGTTTCGTCCCTAAAGGTGGGGCGTTCCCTACCAAAAACCATCATGCTTGTTGTGAGAAGCTCTGGTTCGTGAGAAGCATATACCCAAACCTGCCCCAAATGGGACAAAATTTGTACCACGGCATGTTGATGTCGCTCCATGATAGCATGCCAAGTTTAATGAATTTCAGACAAGTTTTGGATTTACTAGAATTTAAAACCAGGCATCTCAATGTTTTCCCGACAATCAACGGTGCCCTGCTGTTCGAAATTCATTCCCATTTCTTGCATGGGACCTAAGCATGCACCCGAGGACACATATTTGATTTTTCAACCAGTTTATATGCACTGGACCATGTGCATGTAGTTCCAATTTGAATTATGTACATAAATGCATTGAAAACTCAGTTAATGCATGAAAATATCCAAACTAACCCCAAAAAATCACAAAAATTCACACAACCCTCCTGTTGTTCTATGTTGACACGAGAAAAAAAATTGAAAGCACTAGGAGGCAATGGATATCGTTTCGTCCCTAAAGGTGGGACGTTCCCTACCGAAAACCATCATGCTTGTTGTGAGAAGCTCCGGTTTATGAGAAGCATTTACCCAAACGTGCCCCAAATGGGACAAAATTTGTACCACGGCATGTTGATGCCGCTCCATGATAGCATGTCAAGTTTCATGAATTTCAGACGGGTTTTGGATTTACTAGAATTTAAAAACCAGGCATCTCAATGTTTTGCCGGCAATCAACGGTGCCCTGCTGTTCGAAATTCGTTCCCATTTCTTGCATGGGACCTAAGCATGCACCCAAGGACACATATTTGATTTTTCAACCAGTTTATATGCACTGGAGCATGTGGATATAGTTCAAATTTTAATTATGCAAATAAATGCATTGAAAACTCAGTTAATGCATAAAAATGTCCAAAGGAACCCCGAAAAATCACAAAAATTCACACAACACTCCTGTTGTTCTATGTTGACACGAGAAAAAAATTGAAAGCAATAAGAGGCAATGGATATCGTTTCGTCCCTAAAGGTGGGGCGTTCCCTACCGAAAACCATCATGCTTGTTGTGAGAAGCTCTGGTTCGTGAGAAGCATATACCCAAACCTGCCCCAAATGGGATAAAATTTGTACCACGGCATGTTGATGTCGCTCCATGATAGCATGCCAAGTTTAATGAATTTCAGACGAGTTTTGGATTTACTAGAATTTCAAAACCAGGCATGTCAATGTTTTGCCGATAATCAACGGTGCCCTGCTGTTCGAAATTCATTTCCATTTCTTGCATGGGACCTAAGCATGCACCCGAGGACACATATTTGATTTTTAAACCAGTTTATATGCACTGGAGCATGTGCATGTAGTTCAATTTTGAATTATGCACATAAATGCATTGAAAACTCAATTAATGCATAAAAATGTCCAAACTAACCCCGAAAAATAACAAAAATTCGCACAACACTCCAGTTGTTCTATGTTGACACGAGAAAAAAAATTGAAAGCACTAAGAGGCAATGGATATCGTTTCGTCCCTAAAGGTGGGACGTTCCCTACCGAAAACTATCATGATTGTTGTGAGAAGCTCCGGTTTGTGAGAAGCATATACCCAAACCTGCCCCAAATGGGACAAAATTTGTACCACGGCATGTAGATACCGCTCCATGATAGCATGTCAAGTTTCATGAATTTCGGACGAGTTTTGGATTTACTAGAATTTAAAAACCTGGCATCTCAATGTTTTGCCGGCAATCAATGGTGCCCTGGTGTTCGAAATTCATTCCCATTTCTTGCATGAGACCTAAGCATGCACCCGAATACACAGATTTGGTTTTTCAACCAATTTATATGCACTGGAGCATGTGCATGTAGTTCAAATTTGAATTATGCACATAAATGCATTGAAAACTCAGTTAATGCATAAAAATGTCCAAACGAACCCCGAAAAATCACAAAAATTCACACAAAACTCAAGTTGTTCTATGTTGACACCAGAAAAAAAAATTGAAAGCAATAAGAGGCAATGGATATCGTTTCTTCCCCAAAGGTGGGAGGTTCCCTACCGATAACCATCATGCTTGTTGTGAGAAGCTCCGATTTGTGAGAAGCATATACCCAAACCTACCCGAAATGGGACAAAATTTGTACCAAGGCATGTAGATACCGCTCCATGATAGCATGTCAAGTTTCATGAATTTCAGACGAGTTTTGGATTTACTAGAATTTAAAAACCAGGCATCTCAATGTTTTGCCGACAATCAACGGTGCCCTGCTGTTCGAAATTCATTCCCATTTCTTGCATGGGACCTAAGCATGCACCCGAGGACACATATTTGATTTTTAAACCAGTTTATATGCACTGGAGCATGTGCATGTAGTTCAATTTTGAATTATGCACATAAATGCATTGAAAACTCAATTAATGCATAAAAATGTCCAAACTAACCCCGAAAAATAACAAAAATTCGCACAACACTCAAGTTGTTCTATGTTGACACGAGAAAAAAAATTGAAAGCACTAAGAGGCAATGGATATCGTTTCGTCCCTAAAGGTGGGACGTTCCCTACCGAAAACCATCATGTTTGCTGTGAGAAGCTCCGGTTTGTGAGAAGCATATACCCAAACCTGCCCCAAATGGGACAAAATTTGTACCACGGCATGTAGATACCGCTCCATGATAGCAGGTCAAGTTTCATGAATTTCAGACGAGTTTTGGATTTACTAGAATTTAAAAACCAGGCATCTCAATGTTTTGCCGACAATCAACGGTGCCCTGCTGTTCGAAATTCATTCCCATTTCTTGCATGGGACCTAAGCATGCACCCAAGGACACATATTTGATTTTTCAACCAGTTTATATGCACTGGAGCATGTGCATATATTTAAATTTGAATTATGCACATAAATGCATTGAAAACTCCGTTAATGCACAAAAATGTCCAAACTAACCCCGAAAAATCACAAAAATTCACACAACACTCCTATTGTTCTATGTTGACACGAGAAAAAAAATTGAAAGCACTAAGAGGCAATGGATATCGTTTCGTCCCTAAAGGTGGGACGTTCCCTACCGAAAACCATCATGCTTGTTGTGAGAAGCTCCGGTTTGTGAGATGCATATACCCAAACCTCCCCCAAATGGGACAAAATTTGTACCACGGCATGTCGATGCCGCTCCATGATAGCATGTCAAGTTTCATGAATTTCAGACGAGTTTTGGATTTACTAGAATTTAAAAAACAGGCATGTCGATGCCGCTCCATGATAGCATGTCAAGTTTCATGAATTTCAGACGAGTTTTGGATTTACTAGAATTTAAAAAAAGGCATGTCAATGCTTTCCCTGGTGTTTGAAATTCATTCCTATTTCTTGCATGGGACCAAAGCATGCACTTGAGGACAAGATTTGATTTTTCATCCAGTTTATATGCACTAGAGCATGTGCCTATAGTTCAAATTTGAATTATCCACATAAATGCATTGAAAACTCAGTTAATGCATAAAAATGTCCAAACGAACCCCGAAAAATCACAAAAATTCACACAACACTCCTGTTGTTCTATGTTGACACGAGAAAAAAATTGAAAGCAATAAGAGGCAATGGATATCGTTTCGTCCCTAAAGGTGGGACGTTCCCTACCGAAAACCATCATGCTTGTTGTGAGAAGCTCTGGTTCGTGAGAAGCATATACCCAAACCTGCTCCAAATGGGACAAAATTTGTACCACGGCATGTTGATGTCGCTCCATGATAGCATGCCAAGTTTAATGAATTTCAGACGAGTTTTGGATTTACTAGAATTTGAAAACCAGGCATCTCAATGTTTTGCCGACAATCAACGGTGCCCTGCTGTTCGAAATTCATTCCCATTTCTTGCATGGGACCTAAGCATGCACCCGAGGACACAGATTTGATTTTTAAACTAGTTTATATGCAGAGCATGTGCATGTAGTTCAATTTTGAATTATGCACATAAATGCATTGAAAACTCAATTAATGCATAAAAATGTCCAAACTAACCCCGAAAAATAACAAAAATTCACACAACACTCCAGTTGTTCTATGTTGACACGAGAAAAAAAATTGAAAGCACGAAGAGGCAATGGATATCGTTTCGTCCCTAAAGGTGGGACGTTCCCTACCGAAAACCATCATGCTTGTTGTGAGAAGCTCCGGTTTGTGAGAAGCATATACCCAAACCTGCCCCAAATGGGACAATATTTGTACCACGGCATGTAGATACCGCTCCATGATAGCATGTCAAGTTTCATGAATTTCAGACGAGTTTTGGATTTACTAGAATTTAAAAACCTGGCATCTCAATGTTTTGCCGGCAATCAATGGTGCCCTGGTGTTCGAAATTCATTCCCATTTCTTGCATGAGACCTAAGCATGCGCCCGAATACACAGATTTGGTTTTTCAACCAATTTATATGCACTGGAGCATGTGCATGTAGTTCAAATTTGAATTATGCACATAATGCATTGAAAACTCAGTTAATGCATAAAAATGTCGAAACGAACCCCGAAAAATCACAAAAATTCACACAAAACTCAAGTTGTTCTATGTTGACACGCGAAAAAAAATTGAAAGCAATAAGAGGCAATGGATATCGTTTCTTCCCCAAAGGTGGGAGGTTCCCTACCGATAACCATCATGCTTGTTGTGAGAAGCTCCGGTTTGTGAGAAGCATATACCCAAACGTACCCCAAATGGGACAAAATTTGTACCACGGCATGTAGATACCGCTCCATGATAGCATGTCAAGTTTCATGAATTTCAGACGAGTTTTGGATTTACTAGAATTTAAAAACCAGGCATCTCAATGTTTTGCCGACAATCAACGGTGCCCTGCTGTTCGAAATTCATTCCCATTTCTTGCATGGGACCTAAGCATGCACCCGAGGACACATATTTGATTTTTAAACCAGTTTATATGCACTGGAGCATGTGCATGTAGTTCAATTTTGAATTATGCACATAAATGCATTGAAAACTCAATTAATGCATAAAAATGTCCAAACTAACCCGAAAAATAACAAAAATTCGCACAACACTCAAGTTGTTCTATGTTGACACGAGAAAAAAAATTGAAAGCACTAAGAGGCAATGGATATCGTTTCGTCCCTAAAGGTGGGACGTTCCCTACCGAAAACCATCATGTTTGCTGTGAGAAGCTCCGGTTTGTGAGAAGCATATACCCAAACCTGCCCCAAATGGGACAAAATTTGTACCACGGCATGTAGATACCGCTCCATGATAGCAGGTCAAGTTTCATGAATTTCAGACGAGTTTTGGATTTACTACAATTTAAAAACCAGGCATCTCAATGTTTTGCCGACAATCAACGGTGCCCTGGTGTTCGAAATTCATTCCCATTTCTTGCATGAGACCTAAGCATGCACCCGAATACACAGATTTGGTTTTTCAACCAATTTATATGCACTGGAGCATGTGCATGTAGTTCAAATTTGAATTATGCACATAAATGCATTGAAAACTCAGTTAATGCATAAAAATGTCCAAACGAACCCCGAAAAATCACAAAAATTCACACAAAACTCAAGTTGTTCTATGTTGACACCAGAAAAAAAATTGAAAGCAATAAGAGGCAATGGATATCGTTTCTTCCCCAAAGGTGGGAGGTTCCCTACCGATAACCATCATGCTTGTTGTGAGAAGCTCCGATTTGTGAGAAGCATATACCCAAACCTACCCGAAATGGGACAAAATTTGTACCAAGGCATGTAGATACCGCTCCATGATAGCATGTCAAGTTTCATGAATTTCAGACGAGTTTTGGATTTACTAGAATTTAAAAACCAGGCATCTCAATGTTTTGCCGACAATCAACGGTGCCCTGCTGTTCGAAATTCATTCCCATTTCTTGCATGGGACCTAAGCATGCACCCGAGGACACATATTTGATTTTTCAACCAGTTTATATGCACTGGAGCATGTGCATGTAGTTCAAATTTCAATTATGCACATAAATGCATTGAAAACTCAGTTAATGCATAAAAATGTCCAAACTAACCCCGAAAAATCACAAACATTCACACAACACTCCTGTTGTTCTATGTTGACACGAGAAAAAAAATTGAAAGCACTAAGAGGCAATGGATATCGTTTCGTCCCTAAAGGTGGGACGTTCCCTACCGAAAACCATCATGCTTGCTGTGAGAAGCTCCGGTTTGTGAGAAGCATATACCCAAACCTGCCCCAAATGGGATAAAATTTGTACCACGGCATGTAGATACCGCTCCATGATAGCAGGTCAAGTTTCATGAATTTCAGACGAGTTTTGGATTTACTAGAATTTAAAAACCAGGCATCTCAATGTTTTGCCGACAATCAACGGTGCCCTGCTGTTCGAAATTCATTCCCATTTCTTGCATGGGACCTAAGCATGCACCCAAGGACACAGATTTGGTTTTTCAACCAGTTTATATGCACTGGAGCATGTGCATATATTTAAATTTGAATTATGCACATAAATGCATTGAAAACTCAGTTAATGCACAAAAATGTCCAAACTAACAACGAAAAATCACAAAAATTCACACAACACTCCAGTTGTTCTATGTTGACACGAGAAAAAAAATTGAAAGCAATAAGAGGCAATGGATATCGTTTCGTCCCTAAAGGTGGGACGTTCCCTACCGAAAACCATCATGCTTGTTGTGAGAAGCTCTGGTTCGTGAGAAGCATATGCCCAAACCTGTCCCAAATGGGACAAAATTTGTACCACGGCATGTAGATACCGCTCCATGATAGCAGGTCAAGTTTCATGAATTTCAGACGAGTTTTGGATTTACTAGAATTTAAAAACCAGGCATCTCAATGTTTTGCCGACAATCAACGGTGCCCTGCTGTTCGAAATTCATTCCCATTTCTTGCATGG
This sequence comes from Aegilops tauschii subsp. strangulata, assembly GCF_002575655.3. Lineage (NCBI taxonomy): Eukaryota > Viridiplantae > Streptophyta > Magnoliopsida > Poales > Poaceae > Aegilops > Aegilops tauschii. The sequence goes on from NC_053038.3 coordinate 191,285,413, forward strand.
GACCTAAGCATGCACCCAAGGACACAGATTTGGTTTTTCAACCAGTTTATATGCACTGGAGCATGTGCATATATTTAAATTTGAATTATGCACATAAATGCATTGAAAACTCAGTTAATGCACAAAAATGTCCAAACTAACAACGAAAAATCACAAAAATTCACACAACACTCCAGTTGTTCTATGTTGACACGAGAAAAAAAATTGAAAGCAATAAGAGGCAATGGATATCGTTTCGTCCCTAAAGGTGGGACGTTCCCTACCGAAAACCATCATGCTTGTTGTGAGAAGCTCTGGTTCGTGAGAAGCATATACCCAAACCTGTCCCAAATGGGACAAAATTTGTACCACGGCATGTAGATACCGCTCCATGATAGCAGGTCAAGTTTCATGAATTTCAGACGAGTTTTGGATTTACTAGAATTTAAAAACCAGGCATCTCAATGTTTTGCCGACAATCAACGGTGCCCTGCTGTTCGAAATTCATTCCCATTTCTTGCATGGGACCTAAGCATGCACCCAAGGACACATATTTGATTTTTCAACCAGTTTATATGCACTGGAGCATGTGCATATATTTAAATTTGAATTATGCACATAAATTCATTGAAAACTCCGTTAATGCACAAAAATGTCCAAACTAACCCCGAAAAATCACAAAAATTCACACAACACTCCTATTGTTCTATGTTGACACGAGAAAAAAAATTGAAAGCACTAAGAGGCAATGGATATCGTTTCGTCCCTAAAGGTGGGACGTTCAATACCGAAAACCATCATGCTTGTTGTGAGAAGCTCTGGTTCGTGAGAAGCATATACCCAAACCTGCCCGAAATGGGACAAAATTTGTACCAAGGCATGTAGATACCGCTCCATGATAGCATGTCAAGTTTCATGAATTTCAGACGAGTTTTGGATTTACTAGAATTTAAAAACCAGGCATCTCAATGTTTCGCCGACAATCAACGGTGCCCTGCTGTTCGAAATTCATTCCCATTTCTTGCATGGGACCTAAGCATGCACCCGAGGACACATATTTGATTTTTCAACCAGTTTATATGCACTGGAGCATGTGCATGTAGTTCAAATTTCAATTATGCACATAAATGCATTGAAAACTCAGTTAATGCATAAAAATGTCCAAACTAACCCCGAAAAATCACAAAAATTCACACAACACTCCTGTTGTTCTATGTTGACACGAGAAAAAAAATTGAAAGCACTAAGAGGCAATGGATATCGTTTCGTCCCTAAAGGTGGGACGTTCCCTACCAAAAACCATCATGCTTGTTGTGAGAAGCTCCGATTTGTGAGAAGCATATACCCAAACCTACCCGAAATGGGACAAAATTTGTACCACGGCTTGTAGATACCGCTCCATGATAGCAGGTCAAGTTTCATGAATTTCAGACGAGTTTTGGATTTACTAGAATTTAAAAACCAGGCATCTCAATGTTTTGCCGACAATCAACGGTGCCCTGCTGTTCGAAATTCATTCCCATTTCTTGCATGGGACCTAAGCATGCACCCAAGGACACATATTTGATTTTTCAACCAGTTTATATGCACTGGAGCATGTGCATATATTTAAATTTGAATTATGCACATAAATTCATTGAAAACTCCGTTAATGCACAAAAATGTCCAAACTAACCCCGAAAAATCACAAAAATTCACACAACACTCCTATTGTTCTATGTTGACACGAGAAAAAAAATTGAAAGCACTAAGAGGCAATGGATATCGTTTCGTCCCTAAAGGTGGGACGTTCAATACCGAAAACCATCATGCTTGTTGTGAGAAGCTCTGGTTCGTGAGAAGCATATACCCAAACCTGCCCGAAATGGGACAAAATTTGTACCAAGGCATGTAGATACCGCTCCATGATAGCATGTCAAGTTTCATGAATTTCAGACGAGTTTTGGATTTACTAGAATTTAAAAACCAGACATCTCAATGTTTCGCCGACAATCAACGGTGCCCTGCTGTTCGAAATTCATTCCCATTTCTTGCATGGGACCTAAGCATGCACCCGAGGACACATATTTGATTTTTCAACCAGTTTATATGCACTGGAGCATGTGCATGTAGTTCAAATTTCAATTATGCACATAAATGCATTGAAAACTCAGTTAATGCATAAAAATGTCCAAACTAACCCCGAAAAATCACAAAAATTCACACAACACTCCTATTGTTCTATGTTGACACGAGAAAAGAAATTGAAAGCACTAAGAGGCAATGGATATCGTTTCGTCCCTAAAGGTGGGACGTTCCCTACCGAAAACCATCATGCTTGTTGTGAGAAGCTCCGGTTTGTGAGAAGCATATACCCAAACCTCCCCCAAATGGGACAAAATTTGTACCACGGCATGTCGATGCCGCTCCATGATAGCATGTCAAGTTTCATGAATTTCAGACGAGTTTTGGATTTACTAGAATTTAAAAAACAGGCATGTCAATGCTTTCCCGGCAATCAATGATGCCCTGGTGTTTGAAATTCATTCCCATTTCTTGCATGGGACCAAAGCATGCACTTGAGGACAAGATTTGATTTTTCAACCAGTTTATATGCACTAGAGCATGTGCATATAGTTCAAATTTGAATTATCCACATAAATGCATTGAAAACTCAGTTAATGCATAAAAATGTCCAAACGAGCCCCGAAAAATCACAAAAATTCACACAACACTCCTGTTGTTCTATGTTGACACGAGAAAAAAATTGAAAGCAATAAGAGGCAATGGATATCGTTTCGTCCCTAAAGGTGGGACGTTCCCTACCGAAAACCATCATGCTTGTTGTGAGAAGCTCTGGTTCGTGAGAAGCATATACCCAAACCTGCTCCAAATGGGACAAAATTTGTACCACGGCATGTTGATGTCGCTCCATGATAGCATGCCAAGTTTAATGAATTTCAGACGAGTTTTGGATTTACTAGAATTTGAAAACCAGGCATCTCAATGTTTTGCCGACAATCAACGGTGCCCTGCTGTTCGAAATTCATTCCCATTTCTTGCATGGGACCTAAGCATGCACCCGAGGACACAGATTTGATTTTTAAACTAGTTTATATGCACTGGAGGATGTGCATGTAGTTCAATTTTGAATTATGCACATAAATGCATTGAAAACTCAATTAATGCATAAAATTGTCCAAACTAACCCCGAAAAATAACAAAAATTCACACAACACTCCAGTTGTTCTATGTTGACACGAGAAAAAAAATTGAAAGCACGAAGAGGCAATGGATATCGTTTCGTCCCTAAAGGTGGGACGTTCCCTACCGAAAACCATCATGATTGTTGTGAGAAGCTCCGGTTTGTGAGAAGCATATACCCAAACCTGCCCCAAATGGGACAATATTTGTACCACGGCATGTAGATACCGCTCCATGATAGCATGTCAAATTTCATGAATTTCAGACGAGTTTTGGATTTACTAGAATTTAAAAACCTGGCATCTCAATGTTTTGCCGGCAATCAATGGTGCCCTGGTGTTCGAAATTCATTCCCATTTCTTGCATGAGACCTAAGCATGCGCCCGAATACACAGATTTGGTTCTTCAACCAATTTATATGCACTGGAGCATGTGCATGTAGTTCAAATTTGAATTATGCACATAAATGCACTGAAAACTCAGTTAATGCATAAAAATGTCGAAACGAACCCCGAAAAATCACAAAAATTCACACAAAACTCAAGTTGTTCTCTGTTGACACGCGAAAAAAAATTGAAAGCAATAAGAGGCAATGGATATCGTTTCTTCCCCAAAGGTGGGAGGTTCCCTACCGATAACCATCATGCTTGTTGTGAGAAGCTCCGGTTTGTGAGAAGCATATACCCAAACGTACCCCAAATGGGACAAAATTTGTACCACGGCATGTAGATACCGCTCCATGATAGCATGTCAAGTTTCATGAATTTCAGACGAGTTTTGGATTTACTAGAATTTAAAAGCCAGGCATCTCCATGTTTTGCCGACAATCAACGGTGCCCTGCTGTTCGAAATTCATTCCCATTTCTTGCATGGGACCTAAGCATGCACCCGAGGACACATATTTGATATTTCAACCAGTTTATATGCACTGGAGCATGTGCATGTAGTTCAAATTTTAATTATGCACATAAATGCATTCAAAACTCAGTTAATGCATAAAAATGTCCAAACTAACCCCGAAAAATCACAAAAATTCACACAACACTCCTGTTGTTCTATGTTGACACGAGAAAAAAAATTGAAAGCACTAAGAGGCAATGGATATCGTTTCGTCCCTAAAGGTGGGACGTTCCCTACCGAAAACAATCATGCTTGCTGTGAGAAGCTCCGGTTTGTGAGAAGCATATACGGGACAAAATTTGTACCACGGCATGTAGATACCGCTCCATGATAGCAGGTCAAGTTTCATGAATTTCAGACGAGTTTTGGATTTACTAGAATTTAAAAACCAGGCATCTCAATGTTTTGCCGACAATCAACGGTGCCCTGCTGTTCGAAATTCATTCCCATTTCTTGCATGGTACCTAAGCATGCACCCAAGGACACATATTTGATTTTCCAACCAGTTTATATGCACTGGAGCATGTGCATATAGTTCAAATTTGAATTATGCACATAAATGCATTGAAAACTCAGTTAATGCACAAAAATGTCCAAACTAACCTGGAAAAATCACAAAAATTCACACAACACTCCTGTTGTTCTATGTTGACACGAGAAAAAAATTGAAAGCACTAAGAGGCAATGGATATCGTTTCGTCCCTAAAGGTGGGACATTCCCTACCGAAAACCATCATGCTTGTTGTGAGAAGCTCCGGTTTGTGAGAAGCATATACCCAAACCTCTCCCAAATGGGACAAAATTTGTACCACGGCATGTCGATGCCGCTCCATGATAGCATCTCAAGTTTCATGAATTTCAGACGAGTTTTGGATTTACTAGAATTTAAAAACCAGGCATGTCAATGCTTTGCCGGCAATCAACGATGCCCTGGTGTTCGAAATTCATTCCCATTTCTTGCATGGGACCAAAGCATGCACCCGAGGACACAGATTTGAATTTTCAACCAGTTTATATGCACTGGAGCATGTGCATATAGTTCAAATTTGAATTATGCACATAAATGCATTGAAAACCCAGTTAATGCATAAAAATGTCCAAACAAACCCCGAAAAATCACAAAAATTCACACAAAACTCCTGTTGTTCTATGTTGACACGAGAAAAAAATTGAAAGCAATAAGAGGCAATGGATATCGTTTCGTCCCTAAAGGTGGGACGTTCCCTACCGAAAACCATCATGCTTGTTGTGAGAAGCTCCGATTTGTGAGAAGCATATACCCAAACCTACCCGAAATGGGACAAAATTTGTACCACGGCTTGTAGATACCGCTCCATGATAGCAGGTCAAGTTTCATGAATTTCAGACGAGTTTTGGATTTACTAGAATTTAAAAACCAGGCATATCAATGTTTTGCCGACAATCAACGGTGCCCTGCTGTTCGAAATTCATTCCCATTTCTTGCATGGGACCTAAGCATGCACCCAAGGACACATATTTGATTTTTCAACCAGTTTATATGCACTGGAGCATGTGCATATATTTAAATTTGAATTATGCACATAAATGCATTGAAAACTCCGTTAATGCACAAAAATGTCCAAACTAACCCCGAAAAATCACAAAAATTCACACAACACTCCTATTGTTCTATGTTGACACGAGAAAAGAAATTGAAAGCACTAAGAGGCAATGGATATCGTTTCGTCCCTAAAGGTGGGACGTTCCCTACCGAAAACCATCATGCTTGTTGTGAGAAGCTCCGGTTTGTGAGAAGCATATACCCAAACCTCCCCCAAATGGGACAAAATTTGTACCACGGCATGTCGATGCCGCTCCATGATAGCATGTCAAGTTTCATGAATTTCAGACGAGTTTTGGATTTACTAGAATTTAAAAAACAGGCATGTCAATGCTTTCCCGGCAATCAACGATGCCCTGGTGTTTGAAATTCATTCCCATTTCTTGCATGGGACCAAAGCATGCACTTGAGGACAAGATTTGATTTTTCAACCAGTTTATATGCACTAGAGCATGTGCATATAGTTCAAATTTGAATTATCCACATAAATGCATTGAAAACTCAGTTAATGCATAAAAATGTCCAAACGAGCCCCGAAAAATCACAAAATTTCACACAACACTCCTGTTGTTCTATGTTGACACGAGAAAAAAATTGAAAGCAATAAGAGGCAATGGATATCGTTTCGTCCCTAAAGGTGGGACGTTCCCTACCGAAAACCATCATGCTTGTTGTGAGAAGCTCTGGTTCGTGAGAAGCATATACCCAAACCTGCTCCAAATGGGACAAAATTTGTACCACGGCATGTTGATGTCGCTCCATGATAGCATGCCAAGTTTAATGAATTTCAGACGAGTTTTGGATTTACTAGAATTTGAAAACCAGGCATCTCAATGTTTTGCCGACAATCAACGGTGCCCTGCTGTTCGAAATTCATTCCCATTTCTTGCATGGGACCTAAGCATGCACCCGAGGACACAGATTTGATTTTTAAACTAGTTTATATGCACTGGAGGATGTGCATGTAGTTCAATTTTGAATTATGCACATAAATGCATTGAAAACTCAATTAATGCATAAAATTGTCCAAACTAACCCCGAAAAATAACAAAAATTCACACAACACTCCAGTTGTTCTATGTTGACACGAGAAAAAAAATTGAAAGCACGAAGAGGCAATGGATATCGTTTCGTCCCTAAAGGTGGGACGTTCCCTACCGAAAACCATCATGATTGTTGTGAGAAGCTCCGGTTTGTGAGAAGCATATACCCAAACCTGCCCCAAATGGGACAATATTTGTACCACGGCATGTAGATACCGCTCCATGATAGCATGTCAAATTTCATGAATTTCAGACGAGTTTTGGATTTACTAGAATTTAAAAACCTGGCATCTCAATGTTTTGCCGGCAATCAATGGTGCCCTGGTGTTCGAAATTCATTCCCATTTCTTGCATGAGACCTAAGCATGCGCCCGAATACACAGATTTGGTTTTTCAACCAATTTATATGCACTGGAGCATGTGCATGTAGTTCAAATTTGAATTATGCACATAAATGCATTGAAAACTCAGTTAATGCATAAAAATGTCGAAACGAACCCCGAAAAATCACAAAAATTCACACAAAACTCAAGTTGTTCTCTGTTGACACGCGAAAAAAAATTGAAAGCAATAAGAGGCAATGGATATCGTTTCTTCCCCAAAGGTGGGAGGTTCCCTACCGATAACCATCATGCTTGTTGTGAGAAGCTCCGGTTTGTGAGAAGCATATACCCAAACGTACCCCAAATGGGACAAAATTTGTACCACGGCATGTAGATACCGCTCCATGATAGCATGTCAAGTTTCATGAATTTCAGACGAGTTTTGGATTTACTAGAATTTAAAAGCCAGGCATCTCCATGTTTTGCCGACAATCAACGGTGCCCTGCTGTTCGAAATTCATTCCCATTTCTTGCATGGGACCTAAGCATGCACCCGAGGACACATATTTGATATTTCAACCAGTTTATATGCACTGGAGCATGTGCATGTAGTTCAAATTTTAATTATGCACATAAATGCATTCAAAACTCAGTTAATGCATAAAAATGTCCAAACTAACCCCGAAAAATCACAAAAATACACACAACACTCCTGTTGTTCTATGTTGACACGAGAAAAAAAATTGAAAGCACTAAGAGGCAATGGATATCGTTTCGTCCCTAAAGGTGGGACGTTCCCTACCGAAAACCATCATGCTTGCTGTGAGAAGCTCCGGTTTGTGAGAAGCATATACGGGACAAAATTTGTACCACGGCATGTAGATACCGCTCCATGATAGCAGGTCAAGTTTCATGAATTTCAGACGAGTTTTGGATTTACTAGAATTTAAAAACCAGGCATCTCAATGTTTTGCCGACAATCAACGGTGCCCTGCTGTTCGAAATTCATTCCCATTTCTTGCATGGTACCTAAGCATGCACCCAAGGACACATATTTGATTTTCCAACCAGTTTATATGCACTGGAGCATGTGCATATAGTTCAAATTTGAATTATGCACATAAATGCATTGAAAACTCAGTTAATGCACAAAAATGTCCAAACTAACCTGGAAAAATCACAAAAATTCACACAACACTCCTGTTGTTCTATGTTGACACGAGAAAAAAATTGAAAGCACTAAGAGGTAATGGATATCGTTTCGTCCCTAAAGGTGGGACATTCCCTACCGAAAACCATCATGCTTGTTGTGAGAAGCTCCGGTTTGTGAGAAGCATATACCCAAACCTCTCCCAAATGGGACAAAATTTGTACCACGGCATGTCGATGCCGCTCCATGATAGCATCTCAAGTTTCATGAATTTCAGACGAGTTTTGGATTTACTAGAATTTAAAAACCAGGCATGTCAATGCTTTGCCGGCAATCAACGATGCCCTGGTGTTCGAAATTCATTCCCATTTCTTGCATGGGACCAAAGCATGCACCCGAGGACACAGATTTGAATTTTCAACCAGTTTATATGCACTGGAGCATGTGCATATAGTTCAAATTTGAATTATGCACATAAATGCATTGAAAACCCAGTTAATGCATAAAAATGTCCAAACAAACCCCGAAAAATCACAAAAATTCACACAAAACTCCTGTTGTTCTATGTTGACACGAGAAAAAAATTGAAAGCAATAAGAGGCAATGGATATCGTTCCGTCCCTAAAGGTGGGACGTTCCCTACCGAAAACCATCATGCTTGTTGTGAGAAGCTCTGGTTCATGAGAAGCATATACCCAAACGTGCTCCAAATGGGACAAAATTTGTACCACGGCATGTTGATGTCGCTCCATGATAGCATGGCAAGTTTAATGAATTTCAGACGAGTTTTGGATTTACTAGAATTTGAAAACCAGGCATCTCAATGTTTTGCCGACAATCAGCGGTGCCCTGCTGTTCGAAATTCATTCCCATTTCTTGCATGGGACCTAAGCATGCACCCGAGGACACAGATTTGATTTTTATACTAGTTTATATGCACTGGAGCATGTGCATGTAGTTCAAATTTCAATTATGCACATAAATGCATTGAAAACTCAATTAATGCATAAAAATGTCCAAACTAACCCCGAAAAATAACAAAAATTCACACAACTCTCCAGTTGTCCTATGTTGACACGAGAAAAAAAATTGAAAGCGCTAAGAGGCAATGGATATCGTTTCGTCCCTAAAGGTGGGACGTTCCCTACCGAAAACCATCATGATTGTTGTGAGAAGCTCTGGTTCGTGAGAAGCATATACCCAAACCTGCCCCAAATGGGACAAAATTTGTACCATGGCATGTAGATACCGCTCCATGATAGCAGGTCAAGTTTCATGAATTTCAGACGAGTTTTGGATTTACTAGAATTTAAAAACCAGGCATCTCAATGTTTTGCCGACAATCAACGGTGCCCTGCTGTTCGAAATTCATTCCCATTTCTTGCATGGGACCTAAGCATGCACCCAAGGACACATATTTGATTTTTCAACCAGTTTATATGCACTGGAGCATGTGCATATATTTAAATTTGAATTATGCACATAAATTCATTGAAAACTCCGTTAATGCACAAAAATGTCCAAACTAACCCCGAAAAATCACAAAAATTCACACAACACTCCTATTGTTCTATGTTGACATGAGAAAAGAAATTGAAAGCACTAAGAGGCAATGGATATCGTTTCGTCCCTAAAGGTGGGACGTTCCCTACCGAAAACCATCATGCTTGTTGTGAGAAGCTCCGGTTTGTGAGAAGCATATACCCAAACCTCCTCCAAATGGGACAAAATTTGTACCACGGCATGTCGATGCCGCTCCATGATAGCATGTCAAGTTTCATGAATTTCAGACGAGTTTTGGATTTACTAGAATTTAAAAAACAGGCATGTCAATGCTTTCCCGGCAATCAACGATGCCCTGGTGTTTGAAATTCATTCCCATTTCTTGCATGGGACCAAAGCATGCACTTGAGGACAAGATTTGATTTTTCAACCAGTTTATATGCACTAGAGCATGTGCATATAGTTCAAATTTGAATTATCCACATAAATGCATTGAAAACTCAGTTAATGCATAAAAATGTCCAAACGAGCCCCGAAAAATCACAAAAATTCACACAACACTCCTGTTGTTCTATGTTGACACGAGAAAAAAATTGAAAGCAATAAGAGGCAATGGATATCATTTCGTCCCTAAAGGTGGGACGTTCCCATACCGAAAACCATCATGCTTGTTGTGAGAAGCTCTGGTTCGTGAGAAGCATATACCCAAACCTGCTCCAAATGGGGACAAAATTTGTACCACGGCATGTTGATGTCGCTCCATGATAGCATGCCAAGTTTAATGAATTTCAGACGAGTTTTGGATTTACTAGAATTTGAAAACCAGGCATCTCAATGTTTTGCCGACAATCAACGGTGCCCTGCTGTTCGAAATTCATTCCCATTTCTTGCATGGGACCTAAGCATGCACCCGAGGACACAGATTTGATTTTAAACTAGTTTATATGCACTGGAGGATGTGCATGTAGTTCAATTTTGAATTATGCACATAAATGCATTGAAACTCAATTAATGCATAAAATTGTCCAAACTAACCCCGAAAAATAACAAAAATTCACACAACACTCCAGTTGTTCTATGTTGACACGAGAAAAAAAATTGAAAGCACGAAGAGGCAATGGATATCGTTTCGTCCCTAAAGGTGGGACGTTCCCTACCGAAAACCATCATGATTGTTGTGAGAAGCTCCGGTTTGTGAGAAGCATATACCCAAACCTGCCCCAAATGGGACAATATTTGTACCACGGCATGTAGATACCGCTCCATGATAGCATGTCAAGTTTCATGAATTTCAGACGAGTTTTGGATTTACTAGAATTTAAAAACCTGGCATCTCAATGTTTTGCCCGGCAATCAATGGTGCCCTGGTGTTCGAAATTCATTCCCATTTCTTGCATGAGACCTAAGCATGCGCCCGAATACACAGATTTGGTTTTTCAACCAATTTATATGCACTGGAGCATGTGCATGTAGTTCAAATTTGAATTATGCACATAAATGCATTGAAAACTCAGTTAATGCATAAAAATGTCGAAACGAACCCCGAAAAATCACAAAAATTCACACAAAATTCAAGTTGTTCTCTGTTGACACGCGAAAAAAATTGAAAGCAATAAGAGGCAATGGATATCGTTTCTTCCCCAAAGGTGGGAGGTTCCCTACCGATAACCATCATGCTTGTTGTGAGAAGCTCCGGTTTGTGAGAAGCATATACCCAAACGTACCCCAAATGGGACAAAATTTGTACCACGGCATGTAGATACCGCTCCATGATAGCATGTCAAGTTTCATGAATTTCAGACGAGTTTTGGATTACTAGAATTTAAAAGCCAGGCATCTCCATGTTTTGCCGACAATCAACGGTGCCCTGCTGTTCGAAATTCATTCCCATTTCTTGCATGGGACCTAAGCATGCACCCGAGGACACATATTTGATATTTCAACCAGTTTATATGCACTGGAGCATCTGCATGTAGTTCAAATTTAATTATGCACATAAATGCATTCAAAAACTCAGTTAATGCATAAAAATGTCCAAACTAACCCCGAAAAATCACAAAAATTCACACAACACTCCTGTTGTTCTATGTTGACACGAGAAAAAAAATTGAAAGCACTAAGAGGCAATGGATATCGTTTCATCCCTAAAGGTGGGACGTTCCCTACCGAAAACCATCATGCTTGCTGTGAGAAGCTCCGGTTTGTGAGAAGCATATACGGGACAAAATTTGTACCACGGCATGTAGATACCGCTCCATGATAGCAGGTCAAGTTTCATGAATTTCAGACGAGTTTTTTGGATTTACTAGAATTTAAAAACCAGGCATCTCAATGTTTTGCCGACAATCAACGGTGCCCTGCTGTTCGAAATTCATTCCCATTTCTTGCATGGTATCTAAGCATGCACCCAAGGACACATATTTGATTTTCCAACCAGTTTATATGCACTGGAGCATGTGCATATAGTTCAAATTTGAATTATGCACATAAATGCATTGAAAACTCAGTTAATGCACAAAAATGTCCAAAACTAACCTGGAAAAATCACAAAAAATTCACACAACACTCCTGTTGTTCTATGTTGACACGAGAAAAAAATTGAAAGCACTAAGAGGCAATGGATATCGTTTCGTCCCTAAAGGTGGACATTCCCTACCGAAAACCATCATGCTTGTTGTGAGAAGCTCCGGTTTGTGAGAAGCATATACCCAAACCTCTCCCAAATGGGACAAAATTTGTACACGGCATGTCGATGCCGCTCCATGATAGCATCTCAAGTTTCATGAATTTCAGACGAGTTTTGGATTACTAGAATTTAAAAACCAGGCATGTCAATGCTTTGCCGGCAATCAACGATGCCCTGGTGTCGAAATTCATTCCCATTTCTTGCATGGGACCAAAGCATGCACCCGAGGACACAGATTTGAATTTTCAACCAGTTTATATGCAACTGGAGCATGTGCATATAGTTCAATTTGAATTATGCACATAAATGCATTGAAAACCCAGTTAATGCATAAAAATGTCGAAACGAACCCCGAAAAATCACAAAAATTCACACAAAACTCAAGTTGTTCTATGTTGACACGCGAAAAAAATTGAAAGCAATAAGAGGCAATGGATATCGTTTCTTCCCCAAAGGTGGGAGGTTCCCTACCGATAACCATCATGCTTGTTGTGAGAGCTCCGGTTGTGAGAAGCATATACCCAAACGTACCCCAAATGGGGACAAAATTTGTACCACGGCATGTAGATACCGCTCCATGATAGCATGTCAAGTTTCATGAATTTCAGACGAGTTTTGGATTTACTAGAATTTGAAAACCAGGCATCTCAATGTTTTGCCGACAATCAGCGGTGCCCTGCTGTTCGAAATTCATTCCCATTTCTTGCATGGGACCTAAGCATGCACCCGAGGACACAGATTTTGATTTTTATACTAGTTTATATGCACTGGAGCCATGTGCATGTAGTTCAAATTTCAATTATGCACATAAATGCATTGAAACTCAATTAATGCATAAAAATGTCCAAACTAACCCCGAAAAATAACAAAAATTCACACAACTCTCCAGTTGTCCTATGTTGACACGAGAAAAAAAATTGAAAGCGCTAAGAGGCAATGGATATCGATTCGTCCCTAAAGGTGGGACGTTCCCTACCGAAAACCATCATGATTGTTGTGAGAAGCTCTGGTTCGTGAGAAGCATATACCCAAACCTGCCCCAAATGGACAAAATTTGTACCACGGCATGTAGATACCGCTCCATGATAGCAGGTCAAGTTTCATGAATTTCAGACGAGTTTTGGATTTACTAGAATTTAAAAACCAGGCATCTCAATGTTTTGCCGACAATCAACGGTGCCCTGCTGTTCGAAATTCATTCCCATTTCTTGCATGGGACCTAAGCATGCACCCAAGGACACATATGATTTTCAACCAGTTTATATGCACTGGAGCATGTGCATATATTTAAATTTGAATTATGCACATAAATTCATTGAAAACTCCGTTAATGCACAAAAATGTCCAAACTAACCCGAAAAATCACAAAAATTCACACAACACTCCTATTGTTCTATGTTGACACGAGAACAAAAATTGAAAGCACTAAGAGGCATTGGATATCGTTTTCGTCCCTAAAGGTGGGACGTTCCCTACCGAAAACCATCATGCTTGTTGTGAGAAGCTCCGGTTTGTGAGAAGCATATACCAAACCTCCCACAAATGGGACAAAATTTGTACACGGCATGTCGATGCCGCTCCATGATAGCATGTCAAGTTTCATGAATTTCAGACGAGTTTTGGATTTCACTAGAATTAAAAAACAGGCATGTCAATGCTTTCCCGGCAATCAACGATGCCCTGGTGTTTGAAATTCATTCCCATTTCTTGCATGGGACCAAAGCATGCACTTGAGGACAAGATTTGATTTTTCATCCAGTTTATATGCACTAGAGCATGTGCCTATAGTTCAAATTTGAATTATCCACATAAATTGCATTGAAAAACTCAGTTAATGCATAAAAATGTCCAAACGAACCCCGAAAAATTCACAAAAATTCACACAACACTCCTGTTGTTCTATGTGACACGAGAAAAAAATTGAAAGCAATAAGAGGGCAATGGATATCGTTTCGTCCCTAAAGGTGGGCCGTTCCCTACCGAAAACCATCATGCTTGTGTGAGAAGGCTCTGGTTCGTGAGAAGCATATACCCAAACCTGCTCCAAATTGGGACAAAATTTGTACCACGGCATGTTGATGTCGCTCATGATAGCATGCCAAGTTTAATGAATTCAGACGAGTTTTGGATTTACTACGAATTTGAAAACCAGGCATCTCAATGTTTTGCCAGGCAATCAATGTTGCCCATGTGTTCGAAATTCATTCCCATTTCTTGCATGAGACCTAAGCATGCGCCCGAATACACAGATTTGGTTTTTCAACCAATTTATATGCACTGAGCAGTGTGCATGTAGTTCAAATTTGAATTATGCACATACAATGCATTGAAAACTCAGTTAATGCATACAAATGTCGAAAACGAACCC